>NW_028296763.1:962500-1163205 GCF_055471065.1 Atractosteus spatula | reverse complement strand
GATTCAGAGAAGCAAATTTTCCAGTCAAATGAGTGGAATATTGAGATAGTTGTCTTTGAGAAATATTTGAACCCTAACCCTAACTAGAAAACCCGAAGCTAGGGTTAGGGTTTTATTCCCATATAATGTAGACAGTTTTTGATGGCATGGCTGTGTTTTCGGGCTGAAAGGATACTTAGGAATGTAGTTCTTTCAATGTTTTCTCAACATTTTTTTCTGACCTATATGGCTGTATACAGTGCTCTGCCCGAAAAAGGAATGGTGTCTGAATTGATCTACAAGCAACGGTAAGAAAGAACCTTATTTAGCTTTTAAACTCTTGCTTTGGGCTTTGAAATCACAGGTATATTAATAGACAAATCCAAAATGTATTAGTTGTTTCAGACTTTTAGGCAACTTAAGCCTAAACGTTCATTCATTCAGCACTCCGTTCAACACAAAATTTCCAATGAAAGAATACCTTTCAACAATTAAGTTGACCATTCCTGACACACTAATTTGGTTTTGGCACTGTTGTATTGTGTTTGCAGACTCATACTTTGTTTCAGAGAAGCAAATTTTCCAGTCAAATGAGTGGAATATTGAGATAGTTGTCTTTGAGAAATATTTGAACCCTATCCCTAACTAGAAAACCCAAAGCTAGGGTTAGGGTTTTATTCCCATATAATGTAGACAGTTTTTGATGGCATGGCTGTGTTTTAGGGCTGAAAGGATACTTAGGAATGTTGTTCTTTCAATGTTTTCTCAACATTTTTTTCTGACCTATATGGCTGTATACAGTGCTCTGCCCGAAAAAGGAATGGTGTCTGAATTGATCTACAAGCAACAGTAAGAAAGAACCTTATTTAGCTTTTAAACTCTTGCTTTCGGCTTTGAAATCAAAGGCATATTAATAGACAAAGCCAAAATGTATTAGTTCTTTCGGACTTTTAGGCAACTTAAGCCTAAACGGTCATTCATTCAGCTCTCCGTTCAACACAAAATTTCCAATGAAAGAATACCTTTCAACAATTAAGTTGACCCTTCCTGACACACTAATTTGGCTTTGGCACTGTTGTATTGTCTTTTCAGACTCATACTTTGATTCAGAAAGGAAATTTTCCAGTCAAGTGAGTGGAATATTGAGATAGTTGTCTTTGAGAAATATTTGAACCCTAACTAGAAAACCCGAAGCTAGGGTTAGGGTTTTATTCCCATACAATGTAGACAGTTTTTGATGGCATGGCTGTGTTTTAGGGCTGAAAGGATACTTAGGAATGTTGTTCTTTCAATGTTTTCTCAACATTTTTTTCTGACCTATATGGCTGTATACAGTGCTCTGCCCGAAAAAGGAATGGTGTCTGAATTGATCTACAAGCAACAGTAAGAAAGAACCTTATTTAGCTTTTAAACTCTTGCTTTGGGCTTTGAAATCACAGGCATATTAATAGACAAAGCCAAAATGTATTAGTTGTTTCAGACTTTTAGGCAACTTAAGCCTAAACGTTCATTCATTCAGCACTCCGTTCAACACAAAATTTCCAATGAAAGAATACCTTTCAACAATTAAGTTGACCCTTCCTGACACACTAATTTGGTTTTGGCACTGTTGTATTGTGTTTGCAGACTCATACTTTGATTCAGAGAAGCAAATTTTCCAGTCAAATGAGTGGAATATTGAGATAGTTGTCTTTGAGAAATATTTGAACCCTAACCCTAACTAGAAAACCCGAAGCTAGGGTTAGGGTTTTATTCCCATATAATGTAGACAGTTTTTGATGGCATGGCTGTGTTTTAGGGCTGAAAGGATACTTAGGAATGTTGTTCTTTCAATGTTTTCTCAACATTTTTTTCTGACCTATATGGCTGTATACAGTGCTCTGCCCAAAAAAGGAATGGTGTCTGAATTGATCTACAAGCAACAGTAAGAAAGAACCTTATTTAGCTTTTAAACTCTTGCTTTGGGCTTTGAAATCACAGGCATATTAATAGACAAAGCCAAAATGTATTAGTTGTTTCAGACTTTTAGGCAACTTAAGCCTAAACGTTCATTCATTCAGCACTCCGTTCAACACAAAATGTCCAATGAAAGAATACCTTTCAACAATTAAGTTGACCCTTCCTGACACACTAATTTGGCTTTGGCACTGTTGTATTGTCTTTGCAGACTCATACTTTGATTCAGAGAAGCAAATTTTCCAGTCAAATGAGTGGAATATTGAGATAATTGTCTTTGAGAACTATTTGAACCCTAACCCTAACTAGCAAAAGCCGAAGCTAGGGTTAGGGTTTTATTCCCATATGATGTAGACAGTTTTTGATGGCATGGCTGTGTTTTCGGGCTGAAAGGATACTTAGGAATGTTGTTCTTTCAATGTTTTCTCAACATTTTTTTCTGACCTATATGGCTGTATACAGTGCTCTGCCCGAAAAAGGAATGGTGTCTGAATTGATCTACAAGCAACAGTAAGAAAGAACCTTATTTAGCTTTTAAACTCTTGCTTTGGGCTTTGAAATCACAGGCATATTAATAGACAAAGCCAAAATGTATTAGTTGTTTCAGACTTTTAGGCAACTTAAGCCTAAACGTTCATTCATTCAGCACTCCGTTCAAAACAAAATTTCCAATGAAAGAATACCTTTCAACAATTAAGTTGACCCTTCCTGACACACTAATTTGGTTTTGGCACTGTTGTATTGTGTTTGCAGACTCATACTTTGATTCAGAGAAGCAAATTTTCCAGTCAAATGAGTGGAATATTGAGATAGTTGTCTTTGAGAAATATTTGAACCCTAACCCTAACTAGAAAACCCGAAGCTAGGGTTAGGGTTTTATTCCCATATAATGTAGACAGTTTTTGATGGCATGGCTGTGTTTTAGGGCTGAAAGGATACTTAGGAATGTTGTTCTTTCAATGTTTTCTCAACATTTTTTTCTGACCTATATGGCTGTATACAGTGCTCTGCCCGAAAAAGGAATGGTGTCTGAATTGATCTACAAGCAACAGTAAGAAAGAACCTTATTTAGCTTTTAAACTCTTGCTTTGGGCTTTGAAATCACAGGCATATTAATAGACAAAGCCGAAATGTATTAGTTCTTTTGGAGTTTTAGGCAACTTAAGCCTAAACGTTCATTCATTCAGCTCTCCGTTCAACACAAAATTTCCAATAAAAGAATACCTTTCAACAATTAAGTTGACCATTCCTGACACACTAATTTGGTTTTGGCACTGTTGTATTGTGTTTTCAGACTCATACTTTGATTCAGAGAAGCAAATTTTCCATTCAAATGAGTGGAATATTGAGATAGTTGTCTTTGAGAAATATTTGAACCCTAACCCTAACTAGCAAAAGCCGAAGCTAGGGTTAGGGTTTTATTCCCATACAATGTAGACAGTTTTTGATGGCATAGCTGTGTTTTAGGGCTGAAAGGATACTTAGGAATGTAGTTCTTTCAATGTTTTCTCAACATTTTTTTCTGACCTATATGGCTGTATACAGTGCTTTGCCCGAAAAAGGAATGGTGTCTGAATTGATCTACAAGCAACAGTAAGAAAGAAACTTATTTAACTTTTAAACTCTTGCCATTGGCTTTGAAGTCACAGGCATATTAACAGAAAAAGCCGAAATATATTAGTTGTTTCGGACTTTTACGCCACTTAAGCCTAAACGTTCATTCATTCAGCACTCCGTTCAACACAAAATTTCCAATGAAAGAATAACTTTCAACAATTAAGTTGACCATCCCTGACACACTAATTTGGTTTTGGCACTGTTGTATTGTCTTTGCAGACTCATACTTTGATTCAGAGAAGCAAATTTTCCAGTCAAATGAGTGGAATATTGAGAAAATTGTCTTTGAGAACTATTTGAACCCTAACCCTAACTAGCAAAAGCCGAAGCTAGGGTTAGGGTTTTATTCCCATACAATGTAGACAGTTTTTGATGGCATGGCTGTGTTTTCGGGCTGAAAGGATACTTAGGAACGTAGTTCTTTCAATGTTTTCTCAACATTTTTTTCTGACCTATATGGCTGTATACAGTGCTCTGCCCGAAAAAGGAATGGTGTCTGAATTGATCTACAAGCAACAGTAAGAAAGAACCTTATTTAACTTTTAAACTCTTGCTTTGGGCTTTGAAATCAAAGGCATATTAATAGACAAAGCCAAAATGTATTTGTTGTTTCGGACTTTTAGGCAACTTAAGCCTAAACGTTCATTCATTCAGCACTCCGTTCAACACAAAATTTCCAATGAAAGAATACCTTTCAACAATGAAGTTGGCCATTCCTGACACACTAATTTGGTTTTGGCACTGTAATATTGTCTTTTCAGACTCATACTTTGATTCAGAGAAGCAAATTTTCCAGTCAAATGAGTGGAATATTGAGATAGTTGTCTTTGAGAAATATTTGAACCCTAACCCTAACTAGGAAAACCCGAAGCTAGGGTTAGGGTTTTATTCCCATATAATGTAGACAGTTTTTGATGGCATGGCTGTGTTTTAGGGCTGAAAGGATACTTAGGAATGTTGTTCTTTCAATGTTTTCTCAACATTTTTTTCTGACCTATATGGCTGTATACAGTGCTCTGCCCGAAAAAGGAATGGTGTCGGAATTGATCTACAAGCAACAGTAAGAAAGAACCTTATTTAGCTTTTAATCTCTTGCTTTGGGCTTTGAAATCACAGGCATATTAATAGACAAATCCAAAATGTATTAGTTGTTTCAGACTTTTAGGCAACTTAAGCCTAAACGTTCATTCATTCAGCACTCCGTTCAACACAAAATTTCCAATGAAAGAATACCTTTCAACAATTAAGTTGACCATTCCTGACACACTAATTTGGTTTTGGCACTGTTGTATTGTGTTTGCAGACTCATACTTTGTTTCAGAGAAGCAAATTTTCCAGTCAAATGAGTGGAATATTGAGATAGTTGTCTTTGAGAAATATTTGAACCCTATCCCTAACTAGAAAACCCAAAGCTAGGGTTAGGGTTTTATTCCCATATAATGTAGACAGTTTTTGATGGCATGGCTGTGTTTTAGGGCTGAAAGGATACTTAGGAATGTTGTTCTTTCAATGTTTTCTCAACATTTTTTTCTGACCTATATGGCTGTATACAGTGCTCTGCCCGAAAAAGGAATGGTGTCTGAATTGATCTACAAGCAACAGTAAGAAAGAACCTTATTTAGCTTTTAAACTCTTGCTTTCGGCTTTGAAATCAAAGGCATATTAATAGACAAAGCCAAAATGTATTAGTTCTTTCGGACTTTTAGGCAACTTAAGCCTAAACGGTCATTCATTCAGCTCTCCGTTCAACACAAAATTTCCAATGAAAGAATACCTTTCAACAATTAAGTTGACCCTTCCTGACACACTAATTTGGCTTTGGCACTGTTGTATTGTCTTTTCAGACTCATACTTTGATTCAGAAAGGAAATTTTCCAGTCAAGTGAGTGGAATATTGAGATAGTTGTCTTTGAGAAATATTTGAACCCTAACCCTAACTAGAAAACCCGAAGCTAGGGTTAGGGTTTTATTCCCATACAATGTAGACAGTTTTTGATGGCATGGCTGTGTTTTAGGGCTGAAAGGATACTTAGGAATGTTGTTCTTTCAATGTTTTCTCAACATTTTTTTCTGACCTATATGGCTGTATACAGTGCTCTGCCCGAAAAAGGAATGGTGTCTGAATTGATCTACAAGCAACAGTAAGAAAGAACCTTATTTAGCTTTTAAACTCTTGCTTTGGGCTTTGAAATCACAGGCATATTAATAGACAAAGCCAAAATGTATTAGTTGTTTCAGACTTTTAGGCAACTTAAGCCTAAACGTTCATTCATTCAGCACTCCGTTCAACACAAAATTTCCAATGAAAGAATACCTTTCAACAATTAAGTTGACCCTTCCTGACACACTAATTTGGTTTTGGCACTGTTGTATTGTGTTTGCAGACTCATACTTTGATTCAGAGAAGCAAATTTTCCAGTCAAATGAGTGGAATATTGAGATAGTTGTCTTTGAGAAATATTTGAACCCTAACCCTAACTAGAAAACCCGAAGCTAGGGTTAGGGTTTTATTCCCATATAATGTAGACAGTTTTTGATGGCATGGCTGTGTTTTAGGGCTGAAAGGATACTTAGGAATGTTGTTCTTTCAATGTTTTCTCAACATTTTTTTCTGACCTATATGGCTGTATACAGTGCTCTGCCCGAAAAAGGAATGGTGTCTCAATTGATCTACAAGCAACAGTAAGAAAGAACCTTATTTAGCTTTTAAACTCTTGCTTTGGGCTTTGAAATCACAGGTATATTAATAGACAAAGCCAAAATGTATTAGTTCTTTCGGACTTTTAGGCAACTTAAGCCTAAACATTCATTCATTCAGCTCTCCGTTCAACACAAAATTTCCAATGAAAGAATACCTTTCAACAATTAAGTTGACCCTTCCTGACACACTAATTTGGTTTTGGCACTGTTGTATTGTCTTTTCAGACTCATACTTTGATTCAGAGAAGCAAATTTTCCAGTCAAATGAGTGGAATATTGAGATAGTTGTCTTTGAGAACTATTTGAACCCTAACCCTAACTAGAAAACCCGAAGCTAGGGTTAGGGTTTTATTCCCATATAATGTAGACAGTTTTTGATGGCATGGCTGTGTTTTAGGGCTGAAAGGATACTTAGGAATGTTGTTCTTTCAATGTTTTCTCAACATTTTTTTCTGACCTATATGGCTGTATACAGTGCTCTGCCCAAAAAAGGAATGGTGTCTGAATTGATCTACAAGCAACAGTAAGAAAGAACCTTATTTAGCTTTTAAACTCTTGCTTTGGGCTTTGAAATCACAGGCATATTAATAGACAAAGCCAAAATGTATTAGTTGTTTCAGACTTTTAGGCAACTTAAGCCTAAACGTTCATTCATTCAGCACTCCGTTCAAAACAAAATTTCCAATGAAAGAATACCTTTCAACAATTAAGTTGACCCTTCCTGACACACTAATTTGGTTTTGGCACTGTTGTATTGTGTTTGCAGACTCATACTTTGATTCAGAGAAGCAAATTTTCCAGTCAAATGAGTGGAATATTGAGATAGTTGTCTTTGAGAAATATTTGAACCCTAACCCTAACTAGAAAACCCGAAGCTAGGGTTAGGGTTTTATTCCCATATAATGTAGACAGTTTTTGATGGCATGGCTGTGTTTTAGGGCTGAAAGGATACTTAGGAATGTTGTTCTTTCAATGTTTTCTCAACATTTTTTTCTGACCTATATGGCTGTATACAGTGCTCTGCCCGAAAAAGGAATGGTGTCTGAATTGATCTACAAGCAACAGTAAGAAAGAACCTTATTTAGCTTTTAAACTCTTGCTTTGGGCTTTGAAATCACAGGCATATTAATAGACAAAGCCAAAATGTATTAGTTCTTTTGGAGTTTTAGGCAACTTAAGCCTAAACGTTCATTCATTCAGCTCTCCGTTCAACACAAAATTTCCAATAAAAGAATACCTTTCAACAATTAAGTTGACCATTCCTGACACACTAATTTGGTTTTGGCACTGTTGTATTGTGTTTTCAGACTCATACTTTGATTCAGAGAAGCAAATTTTCCATTCAAATGAGTGGAATATTGAGATAGTTGTCTTTGAGAAATATTTGAACCCTAACCCTAACTAGCAAAAGCCGAAGCTAGGGTTAGGGTTTTATTCCCATACAATGTAGACAGTTTTTGATGGCATAGCTGTGTTTTAGGGCTGAAAGGATACTTAGGAATGTAGTTCTTTCAATGTTTTCTCAACATTTTTTTCTGACCTATATGGCTGTATACAGTGCTTTGCCCGAAAAAGGAATGGTGTCTGAATTGATCTACAAGCAACAGTAAGAAAGAAACTTATTTAACTTTTAAACTCTTGCCATTGGCTTTGAAGTCACAGGCATATTAACAGAAAAAGCCGAAATATATTAGTTGTTTCGGACTTTTACGCCACTTAAGCCTAAACGTTCATTCATTCAGCACTCCGTTCAACACAAAATTTCCAATGAAAGAATAACTTTCAACAATTAAGTTGACCATCCCTGACACACTAATTTGGTTTTGGCACTGTTGTATTGTCTTTGCAGACTCATACTTTGATTCAGAGAAGCAAATTTTCCAGTCAAATGAGTGGAATATTGAGAAAATTGTCTTTGAGAACTATTTGAACCCTAACTAGGAAAACCCGAAGCTAGGGTTAGGGTTTTATTCCCATACAATGTAGACAGTTTTTGATGGTATGGCTGTGTTTTAGGGCTGAAAGAATACCTAGGAATGTTGTTCTTTCAATGTTTTCTTAACATTTTTTTCTGACCTATATGGCTGTATACAGTGCTCTGCCCAAAAAAGGAATGGTGTCTGAATTGATCTACAAGCAACAGTAAGAAAGAACCTGATTTAACTTTTAAACTCTTGCCATGGGCTTTGAAATCACAGGCATATTAATAGACAAAGCCAAAATGTATTAGTTGTTTCGGACTTTTAGGCAACTTAAGCCTAAACGTTCATTCATTCAGCAATCCGTTCAACACAAAATTTCCAATGAAGAATACCTTTCAACAATTAAGTTGACCCTTCCTGACACACTAATTTGGTTTTGGCACTGTTGTATTGTCTTTGCAGACTCATACTTTGATTCAGAGAAGCAAATTTTCCAGTCAAATGAGTGGAATATTGAGATAGTTGTCTTTGAGAAATATTTGAACCCTAACCCTAACTAGCAAAACCCGAAGGTAGGGTTAGGGTTTTATTCCCATACAATGTAGACAGTTTTTGATGGCATGGCTGTGTTTACGGGCTGAAAGGATATTTAGGAACGTAGTTCTTTCAATGTTTTCTCAACATTTTTTTCTGACCTATATGGCTGTATACAGTGCTCTGCCCGAAAAAGGAATGGTGTTTGAATTGATCTACAAGCAACAGTAAGAAAGAACCTGATTTAACTTTTAAACTCTTGCCATTGGCTTTGAAATCACAGGCATATTAACAGAAAAAGCCGAAATATATTAGTTGTTTCGGACTTTTACGCCACTTAAGCCTAAACGTTCATTCATTCAGCACTCCAATCAACACAAAATTTCCAATGAAAGAATACCTTTCAACAAATAAGTTGACCATCCCTGACGCACTAATTTGGTTTTGGCACTGTTGTATTGTCTTTGCAGACTCATACTTTGATTCAGAGAAGCAAATTTTCCAGTCAAATGAGTGGAATATTGAGAAAATTGTCTTTGAGAACTATTTGAACCCTAACCCTACCTAGCAAAAGCCGAAGCTAGGGTTAGGGTTTTATTCCCATACAATGTAGACAGTTTTTGATGGCATGGCTGTGTTTCAGGGCTGAAAGGATACTTAGGAATGTTGTTCTTTCAATGTTTTCTCAACATTTTTTTCTGACCTACATGGCTGTATACAGTGCTCTGCCCGAAAAAGGAATGGTGTCTGAATTGATCTACAAGCAACAGTAAGAAAAAACCTTATTTAGCTTTTAAACTCTTGCTTTGGGCTTTGAAATCACAGGCATATTAATTGACAAAGCCAAAATGTATTAGTTCTTTCGGACTTTTAGGCAATTAAGCCTAAACGTTCATTCATTCAGCACTCCGTTCAACACAAAATTTCCAATGAAAGAATACCTTTCAACAATTAAGTTGACCCTTCCTGACACACTAATTTGGTTTTGGCACTGTTGTATTGTCTTTTCAGACTCATACTTTGATTCAGAGAAGCAAATTTTCCAGTCAAATGAGTGGAATATTGAGATAGTTGTCTTTGAGAAATATATCAACCCTAACCCTAACTAGAAAACCTGAAGCTAGGGTTAGGGTTATATTCCCATATAATGTAGACAGTTTTTGATGGCATGGCTGTGTTTTAGGGCTGAAAGGATACTTAGGAATGTTGTTCTTTCAATGTTTTCTTAACATTTTTTTCTGACCTATATGGCTGTATACAGTGCTCTGCCCGAAAAAGGAATGGTGTCTGAATTGATCTACAAGCAACAGTAAGAAAGAACATTATTTAACTTTTAACCTCTTGCTTTGGGCTTTGAAATCACAGGCATATTAATAGACAAAGCCAAAATGTATTAGTTGTTTCGGACTTTTAGGCAATTAAGCCTAAACGTTCATTCATTCAGCACTCCGTTCAACACAAAATTTCCAATGAAAGAATACCTTTCAACAATTAAGTTGGCCATTCCTGACACACTAATTTGGTTTTGGCACTGTTGTATTGTCTTTTCAGTGTCATACTTTGATTCAGAGAAGCAAATTCTCCTTCAAATGAGTGGAATATTAGGATAGTTGTCTTTGAGAAATATTTGAACCCTAACCCTAACTAGAAAACCCGAAGCTAGGGTTAGGGTTTTATTCCCATACAATGTAGACAGTTTTTGATGGCGTGGCTGTGTTTTAGGGCTGAAAGGATACTTAGGAATGTTGTTCTTTCAATGTTTTCTCAACATTTTTTTCTGACCTATATGGCTGTATACAGTGCTCTGCCCTAAAAAGGTATGTTGTCTGAATTGATCTACAAGCAACAGTAAGAAAGAACCTTATTTAACTTTTAAACTCTTGCTTTGGGCTTTGAAATCACAGGCATATTAATAGACATAGCCAAAATGTATTAGTTGTTTCGGACTTTTAGGCAACTTAAGCCTAAACGTTCATTCATTCAGCACTCCGTTCAACACAAAATTTCCAATGAAAGAATACCTTTCAACAATTAAGTTGACCATTCCTGACACACTAATTTGGTTTTGGCACTGTTGTATTGTCTTTTCAGACTCATACTTTTATTCAGAGAAGCAAATTTTCCAGTCAAATGAGTGGAATATTGAGATAATTGTCTTTGAGAAATATTTGAACCCTAACCCTAACTAGCAAAACCCGAAGCTAGGGTTAGGGTTTTATTCCCATACAATGTAGACAGTTTTTGATGGCATGGCTGTGTTTTAGGGCTGAAAGGATACTTAGGAATGTAGTTCTTTCAATGTTTTCTCAACATTTTTTTCTGACCTATATGGCTGTATACAGTGCTCTGCCCGAAGAAGGAATGGTGTCTGAATTGATATACAAGCAACAGTAAGAAAGAACCTGATTTACCTTTTAAACTCGTGCCATGGCCTTTGAAATCACAGGCATATTAATAGACAAAGCCAAAATGTATTAGTTGTTTCGGAATTTTAGGCAACTTAAGCCTAAACGTTCATTCATTCAGCTCTCCGTTAAACACAAAATTTCCAATGAAAGAATACAGTTCAACAATTATGTTGACCATTCCTGACACACTAATTTGGTTTTGGCACTGTTGTATTGTCTTTTCAGACTCATACTTTGATTCAGAGAAGCAAATTTTCCAGTCAAATAGGTGGAATATTTAGATAATTGACTTTGAGAAATATTTGAACCCTAACCCTAACTAGCAAAACCCAAAGCTAGGGTTAGGGTTTTATTCCCATACAATGTAGACAGTTTTTGATGGCATGGCTGTTTTTTAGGGCTGAAAGGATACTTAGGAATGTTGTTCTTTCAATGTTTTCTCAACATTTTTTTCTGACCTATATGGCTGTATACAGTGCTCTGCCCTAAAAAGGAATGTTGTCTGAATTGATCTACAAGCAACAGTAAGAAAGAACCTTATTTAACTTTTAAACTCTTGCTTTGGGCTTTGAAATCACAGGCATATTAATAGACATAGCCAAAATGTATTAGTTGTTTCGGACTTTTAGGCAATTAAGCCTAAACGTTCATTCATTCAGCACTCCGTTCAACACAAAATTTCCAATGAAAGAATACCTTTCAACAATTAAGTTGGCCATTCCTGACACACTAATTTGGTTTTGGCACTGTTGTATTGTCTTTTCAGTGTCATACTTTGATTCAGAGAAGCAAATTCTCCTTCAAATGAGTGGAATATTAGGATAGTTGTCTTTGAGAAATATTTGAACCCTAACCCTAACTAGCAAAACCCGAAGCTAGGGTTAGGGTTTTATTCCCATACAATGTAGACAGTTTTTGATGGTATGGTTGTGTTTTAGGGCTGAAAGGATACTTAGGAATGTAGTTCTTTCAATGTTTTCTCAACATTTTTTTCTGACCTATATGGCTGTATACAGTGCTCTGCCCGAAAAAGGAATGGTGTCTGAATTGATATACAAGGAACAGTAAGAAAGAACCTGATTTAACTTTTAAATTCGTGCCATGGGCTTTGAAATCACAGGCATATTAATAGACAAAGCCAAAATGTATTAGTTGTTTCGGAATTTTAGGCAACTTAAGCCTAAACGTTCATTCATTCAGCTCTCCGTTCAACACAAAATTTCCAATGAAAGAATACCTTTCAACAATTAAGTTGCCAATTCCTGACACACTAATTTGGTTTTGGCACTGTTGTATTGTCTTTTCAGTGTCATACTTTGATTCAGAGAAGCAAATTCTCCTTCAAATGAGTGGAATATTAGGATAGTTGTCTTTGAGAAATATTTGAACCCTAACCCTAACTAGCAAAACCCGAAGCTAGGGTTAGGGTTTTATTCCCATACAATGTAGACAGTTTTTGATGGTATGGCTGTGTTTTAGGGCTAAAAGGATACTTAGGAATGTTGTTCTTTCAATGTTTTCTCAACATTTTTTTCTGACCTATATGGCTGTATACAGTGCTCTGCCCGAAAAAGGAATGGTGTCTGAATTGATCTACAAGCAACAGTAAGAAAGAACCTTATTTAGCTTTTAATCTCTTGCTTTGGGCTTTGAAATCACAGGCATATTAATAGACAAAGCCAAAATGTATTAGTTGTTTCAGACTTTTAGGCAACTTAAGCCTAAACGTTCATTCATTCAGCACTCCGTTCAACACAAAATTTCCAATGAAAGAATACCTTTCAACAATTAAGTTGACCGTTCCTGACACACTAATTTGGTTTTGGCACTGTTGTATTGTCTTTTCAGACTCATACTTTGATTCAGAGAAGCAAATTTTCCAGTCAAATGAGTGGAATATTGAGATAGTTGTCTTTGAGAAATATTTGAACCCTAACCCTAACTAGGAAAACCCGAAGCTAGGGTTAGGGTTTTATTCCCATATAATGTAGACAGTTTTTGATGGCATGGCTGTGTTTTAGGGCTGAAAGGATACTTAGGAATGTTGTTCTTTCAATGTTTTCTCAACATTTTTTTCTGACCTATATGGCTGTATACAGTGCTCTGCCCGAAAAAGGAATGGTGTCTGAATTGATCTACAAGCAAAAGTAAGAAAGACCTTATTTAGCTTTTAATCTCTTGCTTTGGGCTTTGAAATCACAGGCATATTAATAGACAAAGCCAAAATGTATTAGTTCTTTCGGACTTTTAGGCAACTTAAGCCTAAACGTTAATTCATTCAGCTCTCCGTTCAACACAAAATTTCCAATGAAAGAATACCTGTCAACAATTAAGTTGACCCTTCCTGACACACTAATTTGGTTTTGGCACTGTTGTATTGTCTTTGCAGACTCATACTTTGATTCAGAGAAGCAAATTTTCCAGTCAAATGAGTGGAATATTGAGATAGTTGTCTTTGAGAAATATTTGAACCCTAACCCTAACTAGAAAACCCGGAGCTAGGGTTAGGGTTTTATTCCCATATAATGTAGACAGTTTTTGATGGCATGGCTGTGTTTTAGGGCTGAAAGGATACTTAGGAATGTTGTTCTTTCAATGTTTTCTCAACATTTTTTTCTGACCTATAAGGCTGTATACAGTGCTCTGCCCGAAAAAGGAATGGTGTCTGAATTGATCTACAAGCAACAGTAAGAAAGAACCTTATTTAGCTTTTAAACTCTTGCTTTGGGCTTTGAAATCACAGGCATATTAATAGACAAAGCCAAAATGTATTAGTTCTTTCTGACTTTTAGGAAACTTAAGCCTAAACGTTCATTCATTCAGCTCTCCGTTCAACACAAAATTTCCAATGAAAGAATACCTTTCAACAATTAAGTTGATAATTCCTGACACTAAATTGGTTTTGGCACTGTTGTATTGTCTTTGCAGACTCATACTTTGATTCAGAGAAGCAAATTTTCCAGTCAAATGAGTGGAATATTGAGATAATTGTCTTTGAGAAATATTTGAACCCTAACTAGGAAAACCCGAAGCTAGGGTTAGGGTTTTATTCCCATATAATGTAGACAGTTTTTGATGGCATGGCTGTGTTTTAGGGCTGAAAGGATACTTAGGAATGTTGTTCTTTCAATGTTTTCTCAACATTTTTTTCTGACCTATATGGCTGTATACAGTGCTTTGCCCGAAAAAGGAATGGTGTCTGAATTGATCTACAAGCAACAGTATGAAAGAACCTTATTTAGCTTTTAAACTCTTGCTTTGGGCTTTGAAATCAAAGGCATATTAATAGACAAAGCCAAAATGTATTAGTTGTTTCGGACTTTTAGGCAACTTAAGCCTAAACGTTCATTCATTCAGCACTCCGTTCAACACAAAATTTCCAATGAAAGAATACCTTTCAACAATTAAGTTGACCCTTCCTGACACACTAATTTGGTTTTGGCACTGTTGTATTGTCTTTTCAGACTCATACTTTGATTCAGAGAAGCAAATTTTCCAGTCAAATGAGTGCAATATTGAGATAGTTGTCTTTGAGAAATATTTGAACCCTAACTAGGAAAACCCGAAGCTAGGGTTAGGGTTTTATTCCCATATAATGTAGACAGTTTTTGATGGCATGGCTGTGTTTTAGGGCTGAAAGGATACTTAGGAATGTTGTTCTTTCAATGTTTTCTCAACATTTTTTTCTGACCTATATGGCTGTATACAGTGCTCTGCCCGAAAAAGGAATGGTGTCTGAATTGATCTACAAGCAACAGTAAGAAAGAACCTTATTTAGCTTTTAAACTCTTGCTTTGGGCTTTGAAATCACAGGCATATTAATAGACAAAGCCAAAATGTATTAGTTCTTTTGGACTTTTAGGCAACTTAAGCCTAAACGTTCATTCATTCAGCACTCCGTTCAACACAAAATTTCCAATAAAAGAATACCTTTCAACAATTAAGTTGACCATTCCTGACACACTAATTTGGTTTTGGCACTGTTGTATTGTGTTTTCAGACTCATACTTTGATTCAGAGAAGCAAATTTTCCAGTCAAATGAGTGGAATATTGAGATAGTTGTATTTGAGAAATATTTGAACCCTAACCCTAACTAGCAAAAGCCGAAGCTAGGGTTAGGGTTTTATTCCCATACAATGTAGACAGTTTTTGATGGCATGGCTGTGTTTTAGGGCTGAAAGGATACTTAGGAATGTTGTTCTTTCAATGTTTTCTCAACATTTTTTTCTGACCTATATGGCTGTATACAGTGCTCTGCCCAAAAAGGAATGGTGTCTGAATTGATCTACAAGCAACAGTAAGAAAGAACCTGATTTAACTTTTAAACTCTTGCCATGGGCTTTGAAATCACAGGCATATTAATAGACAAAGCCAAAATGTATTAGTTGTTTCGGACTTTTAGGCAACTTAAGCCTAAACGTTCATTCATTCAGCAATCCGTTCAACACAAAATTTCCAATGAAGAATACCTTTCAACAATTAAGTTGACCCTTCCTGACACACTAATTTGGTTTTGGCACTGTTGTATTGTCTTTTCAGACTCATACTTTGATTCAGAGAAGCAAATTTTCCAGTCAAATGAGTGGAATATTGAGATAGTTGTCTTTGAGAAATATATCAACCCTAACCCTAACTAGAAAACCCGAAGCTAGGGTTAGGGTTATATTCCCATATAATGTAGACAGTTTTTGATGGCATGGCTGTGTTTTAGGGCTGAAAGGATACTTAGGAATGTTGTTCTTTCAATGTTTTCTCAACATTTTTTTCTGACCTATATGGCTGTATACAGTGCTCTGCCCGAAAAAGGAATGGTGTCTGAATTGATCTACAAGCAACAGTAAGAAAGAACCTTATTTAGCTTTTAAACTCTTGCTTTGGGCTTTGAAATCACAGGCATATTAATAGACAAAGCCAAAATGTATTAGTTCTTTCGGACTTTTAGGCAACTTAAGCCTAAACGTTCATTCATTCAGCACTCCGTTCAACACAAAATTTCCAATGAAAGAATACCTGTCAACAATTAAGTTGACCATTCCTGACGCACTAATTTGGTTTTGGCACTGTTGTATTGTCTTTTCAGACTCATACTTTGATTCAGAGAAGCAAATTTTCCAGTCAAATGAGTGGAATATTGAGATAGTTGTCTTTGAGAGATATTTGAACCCTAACCCTAACTAGGAAAACCCGAAGCTAGGGTTAGGGTTTTATTCCCATACAATGTAGACAGTTTTTGATGGTATGGCTGTGTTTTAGGGCTGAAAGAATACCTAGGAATGTTGTTCTTTCAATGTTTTCTTAACATTTTTTTCTGACCTATATGGCTGTATACAGTGCTCTGCCCAAAAAAGGAATGGTGTCTGAATTGATCTACAAGCAACAGTAAGAAAGAACCTGATTTAACTTTTAAACTCTTGCCATGGGCTTTGAAATCACAGGCATATTAATAGACAAAGCCAAAATGTATTAGTTGTTTCGGACTTTTAGGCAACTTAAGCCTAAACGTTCATTCATTCAGCAATCCGTTCAACACAAAATTTCCAATGAAGAATACCTTTCAACAATTAAGTTGACCCTTCCTGACACACTAATTTGGTTTTGGCACTGTTGTATTGTCTTTTCAGACTCATACTTTGATTCAGAGAAGCAAATTTTCCAGTCAAATGAGTGGAATATTGAGATAGTTGTCTTTGAGAAATATATCAACCCTAACCCTAACTAGAAAACCTGAAGCTAGGGTTAGGGTTATATTCCCATATAATGTAGACAGTTTTTGATGGCATGGCTGTGTTTTAGGGCTGAAAGGATACTTAGGAATGTTGTTCTTTCAATGTTTTCTTAACATTTTTTTCTGACCTATATGGCTGTATACAGTGCTCTGCCCGAAAAAGGAATGGTGTCTGAATTGATCTACAAGCAACAGTAAGAAAGAACATTATTTAACTTTTAACCTCTTGCTTTGGGCTTTGAAATCACAGGCATATTAATAGACAAAGCCAAAATGTATTAGTTGTTTCGGACTTTTAGGCAATTAAGCCTAAACGTTCATTCATTCAGCACTCCGTTCAACACAAAATTTCCAATGAAAGAATACCTTTCAACAATTAAGTTGGCCATTCCTGACACACTAATTTGGTTTTGGCACTGTTGTATTGTCTTTTCAGTGTCATACTTTGATTCAGAGAAGCAAATTCTCCTTCAAATGAGTGGAATATTAGGATAGTTGTCTTTGAGAAATATTTGAACCCTAACCCTAACTAGCAAAACCCGAAGCTAGGGTTAGGGTTTTATTCCCATACAATGTAGACAGTTTTTGATGGCGTGGCTGTGTTTTAGGGCTGAAAGGATACTTAGGAATGTTGTTCTTTCAATGTTTTCTCAACATTTTTTTCTGACCTATATGGCTGTATACAGTGCTCTGCCCTAAAAAGGTATGTTGTCTGAATTGATCTACAAGCAACAGTAAGAAAGAACCTTATTTAACTTTTAAACTCTTGCTTTGGGCTTTGAAATCACAGGCATATTAATAGACATAGCCAAAATGTATTAGTTGTTTCGGACTTTTAGGCAACTTAAGCCTAAACGTTCATTCATTCAGCACTCCGTTCAACACAAAATTTCCAATGAAAGAATACCTTTCAACAATTAAGTTGACCATTCCTGACACACTAATTTGGTTTTGGCACTGTTGTATTGTCTTTTCAGACTCATACTTTGATTCAGAGAAGCAAATTTTCCAGTCAAATGAGTGGAATATTGAGATAATTGTCTTTGAGAAATATTTGAACCCTAACCCTAACTAGCAAAACCCGAAGCTAGGGTTAGGGTTTTATTCCCAAACAAATTTGGACAGTTTTTGATGGCATGGCTGTGTTTTAGGGCTGAAAGGATACTTAGGAATGTAGTTCTTTCAATGTTTTCTCAACATTTTTTTCTGACCTATATGGCTGTATACAGTGCTCTGCCCGAAGAAGGAATGGTGTCTGAATTGATCTACAAGCAACAGTAAGAAAGAACCATATTTAACTTTTAAACTCTTGCTTTGGGCTTTGAAATCACAGGCATATTAATAGACAAAGCCAAAATGTATTAGTTGTTTCGGAATCTTAGGGAACTTAAGCCTAAACGTTCATTCATTCAGCTCTCCGTTCAACACAAAATTTCCAATGAAAGAATACAGTTCAACAATTATGTTGACCATTCCTGACACACTAATTTGGTTTTGGCACTGTTGTATTGTCTTTTCAGACTCATACTTTGATTCAGAGAAGCAAATTTTCCAGTCAAATAGGTGGAATATTTAGATAATTGACTTTGAGAAATATTTGAACCCTAACCCTAACTAGCAAAACCCGAAGCTAGGGTTAGGGTTTTATTCCCATATAATGTAGACAGTTTTTGATGGCATGGCTGTGTTTTAGGGCTGAAAGGATACTTAGGAATGTAGTTCTTTCAATGTTTTCTCAACATTTTTTTCTGACCTATATGGCTGTATACAGTGCTCTGCCCGAAAAAGGAATGGTGTCTGAATTGATATACAAGCAACAGTAAGAAAGAACCTGATTTAACTTTTAAACTCGTGCCATGGGCTTTGAAATCACAGGCATATTAATAGACAAAGCCAAAATGTATTAGTTGTTTCGGAATTTTAGGCAACTTAAGCCTAAACGTTCATTCATTCAGCTCTCCGTTCAACACAAAATTTCCAATGAAAGAATACCTTTCAACAATTAAGGTGGCCATTCCTGACACACTAATTTGGATTTGGCACTGTTGCATTGTCTTTTCAGTGTCATACTTTGATTCAGAGAAGCAAATTCTCCTTCAAATGAGTGGAATATTAGGATAGTTGTCTTTGAGAAATATTTGAACCCTAACCCTAACTAGCAAAACCCAAAGCTAGGGTTAGGGTTTTATTCCCATACAATGTAGACAGTTTTTGATGGCATGGCTGTTTTTTAGGGCTGAAAGGATACTTAGCAATGTTGTTCTTTCAATGTTTTCTCAACATTTTTTTCTGACCTATATGGCTGTATACAGTGCTCTGCCCTAAAAAGGAATGTTGTCTGAATTGATCTACAAGCAACAGTAAGAAAGAACCTTATTTAACTTTTAAACTCTTGCTTTGGGCTTTGAAATCACAGGCATATTAATAGACAAAGCCAAAATGTATTAGTTGTTTGGGACTTTTAGGCAATTAAGCCTAAACGTTCATTCATTCAGCACTCCGTTCAACACAAAATTTCCAATGAAAGAATACCTTTCAACAATTAAGTTGCCAATTCCTGACACACTAATTTGGTTTTGGCACTGTTGTATTGTCTTTTCAGTGTCATACTTTGATTCAGAGAAGCAAATTCTCCTTCAAATGAGTGGAATATTAGGATAGTTGTCTTTGAGAAATATTTGAACCCTAACCCTAACTAGCAAAACCCGAAGCTAGGGTTAGGGTTTTATTCCCATACAATGTAGACAGTTTTTGATGGTATGGCTGTGTTTTAGGGCTAAAAGGATACTTAGGAATGTTGTTCTTTCAATGTTTTCTCAACATTTTTTTCTGACCTATATGGCTGTATACAGTGCTCTGCCCGAAAAAGGAATGTTGTCTGAATTGATCTACAAGCAACAGTAAGAAAGAACCTTATTTAACTTTTAAACTCTTGCTTTGGGCTTTGAAATCACAGGCATATTAATAGACATAGCCAAAATGTATTAGTTGTTTCGGACTTTTAGGCAATTAAGCCTAAACGTTCATTCATTCAGCACTCCGTTCAACACAAAATTTCCAATGAAAGAATACCTTTCAACAATTAAGTTGGCCATTCCTGACACACTAATTTGGTTTTGGCACTGTTGTATTGTCTTTTCAGACTCATACTTTGATTCAGAGAAGCAAATTTTCCAGTCAAATGAGTGGAATATTGAGATAGTTGTCTTTGAGAAATATTTGAACCCTAACCCTAACTAGCAAAACCCGATGCTAGGGTTAGGGTTTTATTCCCATACAATGTAGACAGTTTTTGATGGTATGGCTCTGTTTTAGGGCTAAAAGGATACTTAGGAATGTAGTTCATTCAGTGTTTTCTCAACATTTTTTTCTGACCTATATGGCTGTATACAGTGCTCTGCCCGAAAAAGGAATGGTGTCTGAATTGATCTACAAGCAACAGTAAGAAAGAACCTTATTTAGCTTTTAAACTCTTGCTTTGGGCTTTGAAATCACAGGCATATTAATAGACAAAGCCAAAATGTATTAGTTGTTTCGGACTTTTAGGCAACTTAAGCCTAAACGTTCATTCATTCAGCACTCCGTTCAACACAAAATTTCCAATGAAAGAATACCTTTCAACAATTAAGTTGACCCTTCCTGACACACTAATTTGGTTTTGGCACTGTTGTATTGTCTTTTCAGACTCATACTTTGATTCAGAGAAGCAAATTTTCCAGTCAAATGAGTGGAATATTGAGATAGTTGTCTTTGAGAAATATTTGAACCCTAACCCTAACTAGCAAAACCCGAAGCTAGGGTTAGGGATTTATTCCCATACAATGTAGACAGTTTTTGATGGCATGGCTGTGTTTTAGGGCTGAAAGGATACTTAGGAATGTTGTTCTATCAATGTTTTCTCAACATTTTTTTCTGACCTATATGGCTGTATACAGTGCTCTGCCCGAAAAAGGAATGGTGTCTGAATTAATCTACAAGCAACAGTAAGAAAGAACCATATTTAACTTTTAATCTCTTGCTTTGGGCTTTGAAATCACAGGCATATTAATAGACAAAGCCAAAATGTATTAGTTGTTTCGGACTTTTAGGCAACTTAAGCCTAAACGTTCATTCATTCAGCACTCTGTTCAACACAAAATTTCCAATGAAAGAATACCTTTCAACAATTAAGTTGACCCTTCCTGACACACTAATTTGGTTTTGGCACTGTTGTATTGTCTTTTCAGACTCATACTTTGATTCAGAGAAGCAAATTTTCCAGTCAAATGAGTGGAATATTGAGATAGTTGTCTTTGAGAAATATTTGAACCCTAACCCTAACTAGCAAAACCCGAAGCTAGGGTTAGGGTTTTATTCCCATACAATGCAGACAGTTTTTGATGGTATGGCTGTGTTTTAGGGCTAAAAGGATACTTAGGAAAGTAGTTCTTTCAATGTTTTCTCAACATATTTTTCTGACCTATATGGCTGTATACAGTGCTCTGCCCGAAAAAGAAATGGTGTCTGAATTGATCTACAAGCAACAGTAAGAAAAAACTATATTTAACTTTTAAACTCTTGCTTTGGGCTTTGAAATCACAGGCATATTAATAGACAAAGCCAAAATGTATTAGTTGTTTCGGACTTTTAGGCAACTTAAGCTTAAACGTTCATTCATTCAGCACTCCGTTCAACACAAAATTTCCAATGAAAGAATACCTTTCAACAATTAAGTTGACCATTCCTGACACACTAATTTGGTTTTGGCACTGTTGTATTGTCTTTTCAGACTCATACTTTGATTCAGAGAAGCAAATTTTCCAGTCAAATGAGTGGAATATTGAGATAGTTGTCTTTGAGAAATATTTGAACCCTAACCCTAACTAGCAAAACCCGATGCTAGGGTTAGGGTTTTATTCCCATACAATGTAGACAGTTTTTGATGGCATGGCTGTGTTTTAGGGCTGAAAGGATACTTAGGAATGTTGTTCTTTCAATGTTTTCTCAACATTTTTTTCTGACCTATAAGGCTGTATACAGTGCTCTGCCCGAAAAAGGAATGGTGTCTGAATTGATCTACAAGCAACAGTAAGAAAGAACCATATTTAACTTTTAAACTCTTGCTTTGGGCTTTGAAATCACAGGCATATTAATAGACAAAGCCAAAATGTATTAGTTGTTTCGGACTTTTAGGCAACTTAAGCCTAAACGTTCATTCATTCAGCACTCCGTTCAACACAAAATTTCCAATGAAAGAATACCTTTCAACAATTAAGTTGACCCTTCCTGACACACTAATTTGGTTTTGGCACTGTTGTATTGTCTTTTCAGACTCATACTTTGATTCAGAGAAGCAAATTTTCCAGTCAAATGAGTGGAATATTGAGATAGTTGTCTTTGAGAAATATTTGAACCCTAACCCTAACTAGCAAAACCCGAAGCTAGGGTTTGGGTTTTATTCCCATACAATGTAGACAGTTTTTGATGGCATGGCTGTGTTTTAGGGCTGAAAGGATACTTAGGAATGTTGTTCTTTCAATGTTTTCTCAACATTGTTTTTCTGACCTATATGGCTGTATACAGTGCTCTGCCCGAAAAAGGAATGTTGTCTCAATTGATCTACAAGCAACAGTAAGAAAGAACTATATTTAACTTTTAAACTCTTGCTTTGGGCTTTGAAATCATAGGCATATTAATAGACAAAGCCAAAATGTATTAGTTGTTTCGGACTTTTAGGCAACTTTAGCCTAAATGTTCATTCATTCAGCACTCCGTTAAACACAAAATTTCCAATGAAAGAATACCTTTCAACAATTACGTTGACCATTCCTGACACACTAATTTGGTTTTGGCACTGTTGTATTGTCTTTTCAAACTCATACTTTGATTCAGAGAAGCAAATTTTCCAGTCAAATGAGTGGAATATTGAGATAGTTGTCTTTGAGAAATATTTGAACCCTAACCCTAACTAGCAAAACCCGAAGCTAGGGTTAGGGTTTTATTCCCATACAATGTAGACAGTTTTTGATGGTATGGCTGTGTTTTAGGGCTAAAAGGATACTTAGGAAAGTAGTTCTTTCAATGTTTTCTCAACATATTTTTCTGACCTATATGGCTGTATACAGTGCTCTGCCCGAAAAAGGAATGGTGTCTGAATTGATCTACAAGCAACAGTAAGAAAGAACTATATTTAACTTTTAAACTCTTGCTTTGGGCTTTGAAATCACAGGCATATTAATAGACGAAGCCAAAATGTATTAGTTGTTTCGGACTTTTAGGCAACTTAAGCCTAAACGTTCATTCATTCAGCACACCGTTCAACACAAAATTTCCAATGAAAGAATACCTTTCAACAATTAAGTTGACCCTTCCTGACACACTAATTTGGTTTTGGCACTGTTGTATTGTCTTTTCAGACTCATACTTTGATTCAGAGAAGCAAATTTTCCATTCAAATGAGTGGAATATTGAGATAGTTGTCTTTGAGAAATATTTGAACCCTAACCCTAACTAGCAAAACCCGAAGCTAGGGTTAGGGTTTTATTCCCATACAATGTAGATAGTTTTTGATGGTATGGCTGTGTTTTAGGGCTAAAAGGATACTTAGGAATGTAGTTCTTTCAATGTTTTCTCAACATTTTTTTTTGACCTATATGGCTGTATACAGTGCTCTGCCCGAAAAAGGAATGGTGTCTCAATTGATCTACAAGCAACAGTAAGAAAGAACCATATTTAACTTTTAATCTCTTGCTTTGGGCTTTGAAATCACAGCCATATTAAAAGACAAAGCCAAAATGTATTAGTTGTTTCGGACTTTTAGGCAATTAAGCCTAAATGTTCATTCATTCAGCACTCCGTTCAACACAAAATTTCCAATGAAAGAATACCTTTCAACAATTACGTTGACCATTCCTGAGACACTAATTTGGTTTTGGCACTGTTGTATTGTCTTTTCAAACTCATACTTTGATTCAGAGAAGCAAATTTTCCAGTTAAATGAGTGGAATATTGAGATAGTTGTTTTTGAGAAATATTTGAACCCTAACCCTAACTAGCAAAACCCGAAGCTAGGGTTAGGGTTTTATTCCCATACAATGCAGACAGTTTTTGATGGTATGGCTGTGTTTTAGGGCTAAAAGGATACTTAGGAAAGTAGTTCTTTCAATGTTTTCTCAACATATTTTTCTGACCTATATGGCTGTATACAGTGCTCTGCCCGAAAAAGAAATGGTGTCTGAATTGATCTACAAGCAACAGTAAGAAAGAACCATATTTAACTTTTAAACTCTTGCTTTGGGCTTTGAAATCACAGGCATATTAATAGACAAAGCCAAAATGTATTAGTTGTTTCGGACTTTGAGGCAATTAAGCCTAAACGTTCATTCATTCAGCACTCCGTTCAACACAAAATTTCCAATGAAAGAATACCTTTCAACAATTAAGTTGACCCTTCCTGACACACTAATTTGGTTTTGGCACTGTTGTATTGTCTTTTCAGACTCATACTTTGATTCAGAGAAGCAAATTTTCCAGTCAAATGAGTGGAATATTGAGATAGTTGTCTTTGAGAAATATTTGAACCCTAACCCTAACTAGCAAAACCCGAAGCTAGGGTTTGGGTTTTATTCCCATACAATGTAGACAGTTTTTGATGGTATGGCTGTGTTTTAGGGCTAAAAGGATACTTAGGAATGTAGTTCATTCAGTGTTTTCTCAACATTTTTTTCTGACCTATAAGGCTGTATACAGTGCTCTGCCCGAAAAAGGAATGGTGTCTGAATTGATCTACAAGCAACAGTAAGAAAGAACCATATTTAACTTTTAAACTCTTGCTTTGGGCTTTGAAATCACAGGCATATTAATAGACAAAGCCAAAATGTATTAGTTGTTTCGGACTTTTAGGCAACTTAAGCCTAAACGTTCATTCATTCAGCACTCCGTTCAACACAAAATTTCCAATGAAAGAATACCTTTCAACAATTAAGTTGACCCTTCCTGACACACTAATTTGGTTTTGGCACTGTTGTATTGTCTTTTCAGACTCATACTTTGATTCAGAGAAGCAAATTTTCCAGTCAAATGAGTGGAATATTGAGATAGTTGTCTTTGAGAAATATTTGAACCCTAACCCTAACTAGCAAAACCCGAAGCTAGGGTTTGGGTTTTATTCCCATACAATGTAGACAGTTTTTGATGGCATGGCTGTGTTTTAGGGCTGAAAGGATACTTAGGAATGTTGTTCTTTCAATGTTTTCTCAACATTGTTTTTCTGACCTATATGGCTGTATACAGTGCTCTGCCCGAAAAAGGAATGGTGTCTGAATTGATCTACAAGCAACAGTAAGAAAGAAGTATATTTAACTTTTAAACTCTTGCTTTGGGCTTTGAAATCACAGGCATATTAATAGACAAACCCAAAATGTATTAGTTGTTTCGGACTTTTAGGCAACTTAAGCCTAAACGTTCATTCATTCAGCACACCGTTCAACACAAAATTTCCAATGAAAGAATACCTTTCAACAATTAAGTTGACCCTTCCTGACACACTAATTTGGTTTTGGCACTGTTGTATTGTCTTTTCAGACTCATATGTTGATTCAGAGAAGCAAATTTTCCAGTCAAATGAGTGGAATATTGAGATAGTTGTCTTTGAGAAATATTTGAACCCTAACCCTAACTAGCAAAACCCGAAGCTAGGGTTAGGGTTTTATTCCCATACAATGTAGACAGTTTTTGATGGCATGGCTGTGTTTTAGGGCTAAAAGGATACTTAGGAATGTTGTTCTTTCAATGTTTTCTCAACATTTTTTTTCTGACCTATATGGCTGTATACAGTGCTCTGCCCGAAAAAGGAATGGTGTCTCAATTGATCTACAAGCAACAGTAAGAAAGAACCTTATTTAACTTTTAAACTCTTGCTTTGGGCTTTGAAATCACAGGCATATTAATAGACAAAGCCAAAATGTATTAGTTGTTTCGGACTTTTAGGCAACTTAAGCCTAAACGTTCATTCATTCAGCACTCCGTTCAACACAAAATTTCCAATGAAAGAATACCTTTCAACAATTAAGTTGACCATTCCTGACACACTAATTTGGTTTTGGCACTGTTGTATTGTCTTTTCAGACTCATACTTTGATTCAGAGAAGCAAATTTTCCAGTCAAATGAGTGGAATATTGAGATAGTTGTCTTTGAGAAATATTTGAACCCTAACCCTAACTAGCAAAACCCGAAGCTAGGGTTAGGGATTTATTCCCATACAATGTAGACAGTTTTTGATGGCATGGCTGTGTTTTAGTGCTGAAAGGATACTTAGGAATGTTGTTCTATCAATGTTTTCTCAACATTTTTTTCTGACCTATATGGCTGTATACAGTGCTCTGCCCGAAAAAGGAATGGTGTCTGAATTAATCTACAAGCAACAGTAAGAAAGAACCATATTTAACTTTTAATCTCTTGCTTTGGGCTTTGAAATCACAGGCATATTAATAGACAAAGCCAAAATGTATTAGTTGTTTCGGACTTTTAGGCAATTAAGCCTAAACGTTCATTCATTCAGCACTCCGTTCAACACAAAATTTCCAATGAAAGAATACATTTCAACAATTAAGTTGACCCTTCCTGACACACTAATTTGGTTTTGGCACTGTTTTATTGTCTTTTCAGACTCATACTTTGATTCAGAGAAGCAAATTTTCCAGTCAAATGAGTGGAATATTGAGATAGTTGTCATTGAGAAATATTTGAACCCTAACCCTAACTAGCAAAACCCGAAGCTAGGGTTAAGGTTTTATTCCCATACAATGTAGACAGTTTTTGATGGTATGGCTGTGTTTTAGGGCTAAAAGGATACTTAGGAATGTAGTTCTTTCAATGTTTTCTCAACATTTTTTTCTGACCTATATGGCTGTATACAGTGCTCTGCCCGAAAAGGGAATGGTGTCTGAATTGATCTACAAGCAACAGTAAGAAAGAACCTTTTTTAACTTTTAAACTCTTGCTTTGGGCTTTGAAATCATAGGCATATTAATAGACAAATCCAAAATGTATTAGTTGTTTCGGACTTTCAGGCAACTTAAGCCTAAACGTTCATTCATTCAGCATTCCGTTCAACACAAAATTTCCAATGAAAGAATACGTTTCAACAATTAAGTTGACCCTTCCTGACACACTAATTTGGTTTTGGCACTGTTGTATTGTCTTTTCAGACTCATACTTTGATTGAGAGAAGCAAATTTTCCAGTCAAATGAGTGGAATATTGAGATAGTTGTCTTTGAGAAATATTTGAACCCTAACCCTAACTAGCAAAACCTGAAGCTAGGGTTAGGGTTTTATTCCCATACAATGTAGACAGTTTTTGATGGCATGGCTGTGTTTTAGGGCTGAAATGATACTTAGGAATGTTGTTCTTTCAATGTTTTCTCAACATTTTTTTCTGACCTATATGGCTGTATACAGTGCTCTGCCCGAAAAAGGAATGGTGTCTCAATTGATCTACAAGCAACAGTAAGAAAGAACCTGATTTAACTTTTAAACTCTTGCTTTGGGCTTTGAAATCACAGGCATATTAATAGACAAAGCCAAAATGTATTAGTTGTTTCGGACTTTTAGGCAACTTAAGCCTAAACGTTCATTCATTCAGCATTCCGTTCAACACAAAATTTCCAATGAAAGAATACCTTTCAACAATTAAGTTGACCATTCCTGACACACTAATTTGGTTTTGGCACTGTTGTATTGTCTTTTCAGACTCATACTTTGATTCAGAGAAGCAAATTTTCCAGTCAAATGAGTGGAATATTGAGATAATTGTCTTTGAGAAATATTTAAACCCTAACCCTAACTAGCAAAACCCGAAGCTAGGGTTAGGGTTTTATTCCTATACAATGTAGACAGTTTTTGATGGCATGGCTGTGTTTTAGGGCTGAAATGATACTTAGGAATATAGTTCTTTCAGTGTTTTCTCAACATTTTTTTCTGACCTATATGGCTGTATACAGTGCTCTGCCCGAAAAAGGAATGGTGTCTGAATTGATCTACAAGCAACAGTAAGAAAGAACCATATTTAACTCTTGAACTCTTGCTTTGGGCTTTGAAATCACAGGCATATTAATAGACAAAGCCAAAATGTATTAGTTGTTTCGGACTTTTAGGCAACTTAAGCCTAAACGTTTATTCATTCAGCACTCCGTTCAACACAAAATTTCCAATGAAAGAATACCTTTCAACAATTAAGTTGACCATTCCTGACGCACTAATTTGGTTTTGGCACTGTTGTATTGTCTTTTCAGACTCATACTTTGATTCAGAGAAGCAAATTTTCCAGTCAAATGAGTGGAATATTGAGATAGTTGTCTTTGAGATATATTTGAACCCTAACCCTAACTAGCAAAACCCGAAGCTAGGGTTAGGGTTTTATTCCCATACAATATAAACAGTTTTTGATGGCATGGCTGTGTTTTAGGGCTAAAAGGATACTTAGGAATGTAGTTCATTCAGTGTTTTCTCAACATTTTTTTCTGACCTATATGGCTGTATACAGTGCTCTGCCCGAAAAAGGAATGGTGTCTGAATTGATCTACAAGCAACAGTAAGAAAGAACCTTATTTAACTTTTAAACTCTTGCTTTGGGCTTTGAAATCACAGGCATATTAATAGACAAAGCCAAAATGTATTAGTTGTTTCGGACTTTTAGGCAACTTAAGCCTAAACGTTCATTCATTCAGCACTCCGTTCAACACAAAATTTCCAATGAAAGAATACCTTTCAACAATTAAGTTTACCCTTCCTGACACACTAATTTGGTTTTGGCACTGTTGTATTGTCTTTTCAGACTCATACTTTGATTCAGAGAAGCAAATTTTCCAGTCAAATGAGTGGAATATTGAGATAGTTGTCTTTGAGAAATATTTGAACCCTAACCCTAACTAGCAAAACCCGAAGCTAGGGTTAGGGATTTATTCCCATACAATGTAGACAGTTTTTGATGGCATGGCTGTGTTTTAGTGCTGAAAGGATACTTAGGAATGTTGTTCTATCAATGTTTTCTCAACATTTTTTTCTGACCTATATGGCTGTATACAGTGCTCTGCCCGAAAAAGGAATGGTGTCTGAATTAATCTACAAGCAACAGTAAGAAAGAACCATATTTAACTTTTAATCTCTTGCTTTGGGCTTTGAAATCACAGGCATATTAATAGACAAAGCCAAAATGTATTAGTTGTTTCGGACTTTTAGGCAATTAAGCCTAAACGTTCATTCATTCAGCACTCCGTTCAACACAAAATTTCCAATGAAAGAATACATTTCAACAATTAAGTTGACCCTTCCTGACACACTAATTTGGTTTTGGCACTGTTTTATTGTCTTTTCAGACTCATACTTTGATTCAGAGAAGCAAATTTTCCAGTCAAATGAGTGGAATATTGAGATAGTTGTCATTGAGAAATATTTGAACCCTAACCCTAACTAGCAAAACCCGAAGCTAGGGTTAAGGTTTTATTCCCATACAATGTAGACAGTTTTTGATGGTATGGCTGTGTTTTAGGGCTAAAAGGATACTTAGGAATGTAGTTCTTTCAATGTTTTCTCAACATTTTTTTCTGACCTATATGGCTGTATACAGTGCTCTGCCCGAAAAGGGAATGGTGTCTGAATTGATCTACAAGCAACAGTAAGAAAGAACCTTTTTTAACTTTTAAACTCTTGCTTTGGGCTTTGAAATCATAGGCATATTAATAGACAAATCCAAAATGTATTAGTTGTTTCGGACTTTCAGGCAACTTAAGCCTAAACGTTCATTCATTCAGCATTCCGTTCAACACAAAATTTCCAATGAAAGAATACGTTTCAACAATTAAGTTGACCCTTCCTGACACACTAATTTGGTTTTGGCACTGTTGTATTGTCTTTTCAGACTCATACTTTGATTGAGAGAAGCAAATTTTCCAGTCAAATGAGTGGAATATTGAGATAGTTGTCTTTGAGAAATATTTGAACCCTAACCCTAACTAGCAAAACCTGAAGCTAGGGTTAGGGTTTTATTCCCATACAATGTAGACAGTTTTTGATGGCATGGCTGTGTTTTAGGGCTGAAATGATACTTAGGAATATAGTTCTTTCAGTGTTTTCTCAACATTTTTTTCTGACCTATATGGCTGTATACAGTGCTCTGCCCGAAAAAGGAATGGTGTCTGATTTGATCTACAAGCAACTGTAAGAAAGAACCATATTTAACTTTTAAACTCTTGCTTTGGGCTTTGAAATAACAGGCATATTAATAGACAAAGCCAAAATGTATTAGTTGTTTCGGACTTTTGGGCAACTTAAGCCTAAACGTTCATTCATTCAGCACTCCGTTCAACACAAAATTTCCAATGAAAAATACCTTTCAACAATTAAGTTGACCATTCCTGACACACTAATTTGGTTTTGGCACTGTTGTATTGTCTTTTCAGACTTATACTTTGATTCAGAGAAGCAAATTTTCCAGTCAAATGAGTGGAATATTGAGATAGTTGTCTTTGAGAAATATTTGAACCCTAACCCTAACTAGCAAAACCCGAAGCTAGGGTTAGGGTTTTATTCCCATACAATATAAACAGTTTTTGATGGCATGGCTGTGTTTTAGGGCTGAAAGGATACTTAGGAATGTTGTTCTTTCAATGTTTTCTCAACATTGTTTTTCTGACCAATATGGCTGTATACAGTGCTCTGCCCGAAAAAGGAATGGTGTCTGAATTGATCTACAAGCAACAGTAAGAAAGAACCTTATTTAACTTTTAAACTCTTGCTTTGGGCTTTGAAATCACAGGCATATTAATAGACAAAGCCAAAATGTATTAGTTGTTTCGGACTTTTAGGCAACTTAAGCCTAAACGTTCATTCATTCAGCATTCCGTTCAACACAAAATTTCCAATGAAAGAATACCTTTCAACAATTAAGTTTACCCTTCCTGACACACTAATTTGGTTTTGGCACTGTTGTATTGTCTTTTCAGACTCATACTTTGATTCAGAGAAGCAAATTTTCCAGTCAAATGAGTGGAATATTGAGATAGTTGTCTTTGAGAAATATTTGAACCCTAACCCTAACTAGCAAAACCCAAAGCTAGGGTTAGGGATTTATTCCCATACAATGTAGACAGTTTTTGATGGCATGGCTGTGTTTTAGGGCTGAAAGGATACTTAGGAATGTTGTTCTATCAATGTTTTCTCAACATTTTTTTCTGACCTATATGGCTGTATACAGTGCTCTGCCCGAAAAAAGGAATGGTGTCTGAATTAATCTACAAGCAACAGTAAGAAAGAACCATATTTAACTTTTAATCTCTTGCTTTGGGCTTTGAAATCACAGGCATATTAATAGACAAAGCCAAAATGTATTAGTTGTTTCGGACTTTTAGGCAACTTAAGCCTAAACGTTCATTCATTCAGAACTCCGTTCAACACAAAATTTCCAATGAAAGAATACCTTTCAACAATTAAGTTGACCATTACTGACACACTAATTTGGTTTTGGCACTGTTGTATTGTCTTTTCAGACTCATACTTTGATTCAGAGAAGCAAATTTTCCAGTCAAATGAGTGGAATATTGAGATAGTTGTCTTTGAGAAATATTTGAACCCTAACCCTAACTAGCAAAACCCGAAGCTAGGGTTAGGGTTTTATTCCCATACAATGTAGACAGTTTTTGATGGCATGGCTGTGTTTTAGGGCTGAAAGGATACTTAGGAATGTTGTTCTATCAATGTTTTCTCAACATTTTTTTCTGACCTATATGGCTGTATACAGTGCTCTGCCCGAAAAAGGAATGGTGTCTGAATTAATCTACAAGCAACAGTAAGAAAGAACCATATTTAACTTTTAATCTCTTGCTTTGGGCTTTGAAATCACAGGCATATTAATAGACAAAGCCAAAATGTATTAGTTGTTTCGGACTTTTAGGCAATTAAGCCTAAACGTTCATTCATTCAGCACTCCGTTCAACACAAAATTTCCAATGAAAGAATACCTTTCAACAATTAAGTTGACCCTTCCTGACACACTAATTTGGTTTTGGCACTGTTTTATTGTCTTTTCAGACTCATACTTTGATTCAGAGAAGCAAATTTTCCAGTCAAATGAGTGGAATATTGAGATAGTTGTCTTTGAGAAATATTTGAACCCTAACCCTAACTAGCAAAACCCGAAGCTAGGGTTAGGGTTTTATTCCCATACAATGTAGACAGTTTTTGATGGTATGGCTGTGTTTTAGGGCTAAAAGGATACTTAGGAATGTAGTTCTTTCAATGTTTTCTCAACATTTTTTTCTGACCTATATGGCTGTATACAGTGCTCTGCCCGAAAAGGGAATGGTGTCTGAATTGATCTACAAGCAACAGTAAGAAAGAACCTTTTTTAACTTTTAAACTCTTGCTTTGGGCTTTGAAATCATAGGTATATTAATAGACAAATCCAAAATGTATTAGTTGTTTCGGACTTTTAGGCAATTAAGCCTAAATGTTCATTCATTCAGCACTCCGTTCAACACAAAATTTCCAATGAAAGAATACCTTTCAACAATTAAGTTGACCCTTCCTGACACACTAATTTGGTTTTGGCACTGTTGTATTGTCTTTTCAGACTCATACTTTGATTCAGAGAAGCAAATTTTCCAGTCAAATGAGTGGAATATTGAGATAGTTGTCTTTGAGAAATATTTGAACCCTAACCCTAACTAGCAAAACCTGAAGCTAGGGTTAGGGTTTTATTCCCATACAATGTAGACAATTTTTGATGGTATGGCTGTGTTTTAGGGCTAAAAGGATACTTAGGAATGTTGTTCTTTCAATGTTTTCTCAACATTTTTTTCTGACCTATATGGCTGTATACAGTGCTCTGCCCGAAAAAGGAATGGTGTCTGAATTGATCTACAAGCAACAGTAAGAAAGAACCATATTTAACTTTTAAACTCTTGCGTTGGGCTTTGAAATCACAGGCATATTAATAGACAAAGCCAAAATGTATTAGTTGTTTCGGACTTTTAGGCAATTAAGCCTGAATGTTCATTCATTCAGCACTCCGTTTAACACAAAATTTCCAATGAAAGAATACCTTTCAACAATTAAGTTGACCATTCCTGACACACTAATTTGGTTTTGGCACTGTTGTATTGTCTTTTCAGACTCATACTTTGATTCAGAGAAGCAAATTTTCCAGTCAAATGAGTGGAATATTGAGATAGTTGTCTTTGAGAAATATTTGAACCCTAACCCTAACTAGCAAAACCCGAAGCTAGGGTTAGGGTTTTATTCCCATACAATATAGACAGTTCTTGATGGCATGGCTGTGTTTTAGGGCTGAAAGGATACTTAGGAATGTTGTTCTTTCAATGTTTTCTCAACATTGTTTTTCTGACCTATATGGCTGTATACAGTGCTCTGCCCGAAAAAGGAATGGTGTCTGAATTGATCTACAAGCAACAGTAAGAAAGAACCATATTTAACTTTTGAACTCTTGCTTTGGGCTTTGAAATCACAGGCATATTAATAGACAAAGCCAAAATGTATTAGTTGTTTCGGACTTTTAGGCAACTTAAGCCTAAAAGTTTATTCATTCAGCACTCCGTTCAACACAAAATTTCCAATGAAAGAATACCTTTCAACAATTAAGTTGACCATTCCTGACGCACTAATTTGGTTTTGGCACTGTTGTATTGTCTTATCAGACTCATACTTTGATTCAGAGAAGCAAATTTTCCAGTCACATGAGTGGAATATTGAGATAGTTGTCTTTGAGATATATTTGAACCCTAACCCTAACTAGCAAAACCCGAAGCTAGGGTTAGGGTTTTATTCCCATACAATATAGACAGTTTTTGATGGCATGGCTGTGTTTTAGGGCTGAAAGGATACTTAGGAATGATGTTCTTTCAATGTTTTCTCAACATTGTTTTTCTGACCTATATGGCTGTATACAGTGCTCTGCCCGAAAAAGGAATGGTGTCTGAATTGATCTACAAGCAACAGTAAGAAAGAACCAAATTTAACTTTTGAACTCTTGCTTTGGGCTTTGAAATCACAGGCATATTAATAGACAAAGCCAAAATGTATTAGTTGTTTCGGACTTTTGGGCAACTTAAGCCTAAACGTTCATTCATTCAGCACTCCGTTCAACACAAAATTTCCAATGAAAGAATACCTTTCAACAATTAAGTTGACCATTCCTGACACACTAATTTGGTTTTGGCACTGTTGTATTGTCTTTTCAGACTTATACTTCGATTCAGAGAAGCAAATTTTCCAGTCAAATGAGTGGAATATTGAGATAGTTGTCTTTGAGAAATATTTGAACCCTAACCCTAACTAGCAAAACCCGAAGCTAGGGTTAGGGTTTTATTCCCATACAATATAGACAGTTCTTGATGGCATGGCTGTGTTTTAGGGCTGAAAGGATACTTAGGAATGTTGTTCTTTCAATGTTTTCTCAACATTGTTTTTCTGACCTATATGGCTGTATACAGTGCTCTGCCCGAAAAAGGAATGGTGTCTGAATTGATCTACAAGCAACAGTAAGAAAGAACCATATTTAACTTTTGAACTCTTGCTTTGGGCTTTGAAATCACAGGCATATTAATAGACAAAGCCAAAATGTATTAGTTGTTTTGGACTTTTAGGCAACTTAAGCCTAAACGTTTATTCATTCAGCACTCCGTTCAACACAAAATTTCCAATGAAAGAATACCTTTCAACAATTAAGTTGACCATTCCTGACGCACTAATTTGGTTTTGGCACTGTTGTATTGTCTTTTCAGACTCATACTTTGATTCAGAGAAGCAAATTTTCCAGTCAAATGAGTGGAATATTGAGATAGTTGTCTTTGAGATATATTTGAACCCTAACCATAACTAGCAAAACCCGAAGCTAGGGTTAGGGTTTTATTCCCATACAATATAGACAGTTTTTGATGGCATGGCTGTGTTTTAGGGCTGAAAGGATACTTAGGAATGTTGTTCTTTCAATGTTTTTTCAACATTGTTTTTCTGACCTATATGGCTGTATACAGTGCTCTGCCCGAAAAAGGAATGCTGTCTGAATTGATCTACAAGCAACAGTAAGAAAGAACCATATTTAACTTTTGAACTCTTGCTTTGGGCTTTGAAATCACAGGCATATTAATAGACAAAGCCAAAATGTATTAGTTGTTTCGGACTTTTAGGCAACTTAAGCCTAAACGTTTATTCATTCAGCACTCCGTTCAACACAAAATTTCCAATGAAAGAATACCTTTCAACAATTAAGTTGACCATTCCTAACGCACTAATTTGGTTTTGGCACTGTTGTATTGTCTTTTCAGACTCATACTTTGATTCAGAGAAGCAAATTTTCCAGTCAAATGAGTGGAATATTGAGATAGTTGTCTTTGAGATATATTTGAACCCTAACCCTAACTAGCGAAACCCGAAGCTAGGGTTAGGGTTTTATTCCCATACAATGTAGACAGTTTTTGATGGTATGGCTGTGTTTTAGGGCTAAAAGGATACTTAGGAATGTAGTTCTTTCAATGTTTTCTCAACATTTTTTTCTGACCTATATGGCTGTATACAGTGCTCTGCCCGAAAAGGGAATGGTGTCTGAATTGATCTACAAGCAACAGTAAGAAAGAACCTTTTTTAACTTTTAAACTCTTGCTTTGGGCTTTGAAATCATAGGCATATTAATAGACAAATCCAAAATGTATTAGTTGTTTCGGACTTTTAGGCAATTAAGCCTAAATGTTCATTCATTCAGCACTCCGTTCAACACAAAATTTCCAATGAAAGAATATCTTTCAACAATTAAGTTGACCCTTCCTGACGCACTAATTTGGTTTTGGCACTGTTGTATTGTCTTTTCAGACTCATACTTTGATTCAGAGAAGCAAATTTTCCAGTCAAATGAGTGGAATATTGAGATAGTTGTCTTTGAGAAATATTTGAACCCTAACCCTAACTAGCAAAACCTGAAGCTAGGGTTAGGGTTTTATTCCCATACAATGTAGACAATTTTTGATGGTATGGCTGTGTTTTAGGGCTAAAAGGATACTTAGGAATGTTGTTCTTTCAATGTTTTCTCAACATTTTTTTCTGACCTATATGGCTGTATACAGTGCTCTGCCCGAAAAAGGAATGGTGTCTGAATTGATCTACAAGCAACAGTAAGAAAGAACCAAATTTAACTTTTGAACTCTTGCTTTGGGCTTTGAAATCACAGGCATATTAATAGACAAAGCCAAAATGTATTAGTTGTTTCGGACTTTTAGGCAACTTAAGCCTAAACGTTTATTCATTCAGCACTCCGTTCAACACAAAATTTCCAATGAAAGAATACCTTTCAACAATTAAGTTGACCATTCCTGACGCACTAATTTGGTTTTGGCACTGTTGTATTGTCTTTTCAGACTCATACTTTGATTCAGAGAAGCAAATTTTCCAGTCAAATGAGTGGAATATTGAGATAGTTGTCTTTGAGATATATTTGAACCCTAACCCTAACTAGCAAAACCCGAAGCTAGGGTTAGGGTTTTATTCCCATACAATGTAGACAGTTTTTGATGGTATGGCTGTGTTTTAGGGCTAAAAGGATACTTAGGAATGTAGTTCTTTCTATGTTTTCTCAACATTTTTTTCTGACCTATATAGCTGTATACAGTGCTCTGCCCGAAAAAGGAATGGTGTCTGAATTGATCTACAAGCAACAGTAAGAAAGAACCATATTTAACTTTTGAACTCTTGCTTTGGGCTTTGAAATCACAGGCATATTAATAGACAAAGCCAAAATGTATTAGTTGTTTTGGACTTTTAGGCAACTTAAGCCTAAACGTTTATTCATTCAGCACTCCGTTCAACACAAAATTTCCAATGAAAGAATACCTTTCAACAATTAAGTTGACCATTCCTGACGCACTAATTTGGTTTTGGCACTGTTGTATTGTCTTTTCAGACTCATACTTTGATTCAGAGAAGCAAATTTTCCAGTCAAATGAGTGGAATATTGAGATAGTTGTCTTTGAGATATATTTGAACCCTAACCCTAACTAGCAAAACCCGAAGCTAGGGTTAGGGTTTTATTCCCATACAATATAGACAGTTTTTGATGGCATGGCTGTGTTTTAGGGCTGAAAGGATACTTAGGAATGTTGTTCTTTCAATGTTTTCTCAACATTGTTTTTCTGACCTATATGGCTGTATACAGTGCTCTGCCCGAAAAAGGAATGGTGTCTGAATTGATCTACAAGCAACAGTAAGAAAGAACCATATTTAACTTTTGAACTCTTGCTTTGGGCTTTGAAATCACAGGCATATTAATAGACAAAGCCAAAATGTATTAGTTGTTTCGGACTTTTAGGCAACTTAAGCCTAAAAGTTTATTCATTCAGCACTCCGTTCAACACAAAATTTCCAATGAAAGAATACCTTTCAACAATTAAGTTGACCATTCCTGACGCACTAATTTGGTTTTGGCACTGTTGTATTGTCTTATCAGACTCATACTTTGATTCAGAGAAGCAAATTTTCCAGTCACATGAGTGGAATATTGAGATAGTTGTCTTTGAGATATATTTGAACCCTAACCCTAACTAGCAAAACCCGAAGCTAGGGTTAGGGTTTTATTCCCATACAATATAGACAGTTTTTGATGGCATGGCTGTGTTTTAGGGCTGAAAGGATACTTAGGAATGATGTTCTTTCAATGTTTTCTCAACATTGTTTTTCTGACCTATATGGCTGTATACAGTGCTCTGCCCGAAAAAGGAATGGTGTCTGAATTGATCTACAAGCAACAGTAAGAAAGAACCAAATTTAACTTTTGAACTCTTGCTTTGGGCTTTGAAATCACAGGCATATTAATAGACAAAGCCAAAATGTATTAGTTGTTTCGGACTTTTGGGCAACTTAAGCCTAAACGTTCATTCATTCAGCACTCCGTTCAACACAAAATTTCCAATGAAAGAATACCTTTCAACAATTAAGTTGACCATTCCTGACACACTAATTTGGTTTTGGCACTGTTGTATTGTCTTTTCAGACTTATACTTCGATTCAGAGAAGCAAATTTTCCAGTCAAATGAGTGGAATATTGAGATAGTTGTCTTTGAGAAATATTTGAACCCTAACCCTAACTAGCAAAACCCGAAGCTAGGGTTAGGGTTTTATTCCCATACAATATAGACAGTTCTTGATGGCATGGCTGTGTTTTAGGGCTGAAAGGATACTTAGGAATGTTGTTCTTTCAATGTTTTCTCAACATTGTTTTTCTGACCTATATGGCTGTATACAGTGCTCTGCCCGAAAAAGGAATGGTGTCTGAATTGATCTACAAGCAACAGTAAGAAAGAACCATATTTAACTTTTGAACTCTTGCTTTGGGCTTTGAAATCACAGGCATATTAATAGACAAAGCCAAAATGTATTAGTTGTTTTGGACTTTTAGGCAACTTAAGCCTAAACGTTTATTCATTCAGCACTCCGTTCAACACAAAATTTCCAATGAAAGAATACCTTTCAACAATTAAGTTGACCATTCCTGACGCACTAATTTGGTTTTGGCACTGTTGTATTGTCTTTTCAGACTCATACTTTGATTCAGAGAAGCAAATTTTCCAGTCAAATGAGTGGAATATTGAGATAGTTGTCTTTGAGATATATTTGAACCCTAACCATAACTAGCAAAACCCGAAGCTAGGGTTAGGGTTTTATTCCCATACAATATAGACAGTTTTTGATGGCATGGCTGTGTTTTAGGGCTGAAAGGATACTTAGGAATGTTGTTCTTTCAATGTTTTTTCAACATTGTTTTTCTGACCTATATGGCTGTATACAGTGCTCTGCCCGAAAAAGGAATGCTGTCTGAATTGATCTACAAGCAACAGTAAGAAAGAACCATATTTAACTTTTGAACTCTTGCTTTGGGCTTTGAAATCACAGGCATATTAATAGACAAAGCCAAAATGTATTAGTTGTTTCGGACTTTTAGGCAACTTAAGCCTAAACGTTTATTCATTCAGCACTCCGTTCAACACAAAATTTCCAATGAAAGAATACCTTTCAACAATTAAGTTGACCATTCCTAACGCACTAATTTGGTTTTGGCACTGTTGTATTGTCTTTTCAGACTCATACTTTGATTCAGAGAAGCAAATTTTCCAGTCAAATGAGTGGAATATTGAGATAGTTGTCTTTGAGATATATTTGAACCCTAACCCTAACTAGCGAAACCCGAAGCTAGGGTTAGGGTTTTATTCCCATACAATGTAGACAGTTTTTGATGGTATGGCTGTGTTTTAGGGCTAAAAGGATACTTAGGAATGTAGTTCTTTCAATGTTTTCTCAACATTTTTTTCTGACCTATATGGCTGTATACAGTGCTCTGCCCGAAAAGGGAATGGTGTCTGAATTGATCTACAAGCAACAGTAAGAAAGAACCTTTTTTAACTTTTAAACTCTTGCTTTGGGCTTTGAAATCATAGGCATATTAATAGACAAATCCAAAATGTATTAGTTGTTTCGGACTTTTAGGCAATTAAGCCTAAATGTTCATTCATTCAGCACTCCGTTCAACACAAAATTTCCAATGAAAGAATATCTTTCAACAATTAAGTTGACCCTTCCTGACGCACTAATTTGGTTTTGGCACTGTTGTATTGTCTTTTCAGACTCATACTTTGATTCAGAGAAGCAAATTTTCCAGTCAAATGAGTGGAATATTGAGATAGTTGTCTTTGAGAAATATTTGAACCCTAACCCTAACTAGCAAAACCTGAAGCTAGGGTTAGGGTTTTATTCCCATACAATGTAGACAATTTTTGATGGTATGGCTGTGTTTTAGGGCTAAAAGGATACTTAGGAATGTTGTTCTTTCAATGTTTTCTCAACATTTTTTTCTGACCTATATGGCTGTATACAGTGCTCTGCCCGAAAAAGGAATGGTGTCTGAATTGATCTACAAGCAACAGTAAGAAAGAACCAAATTTAACTTTTGAACTCTTGCTTTGGGCTTTGAAATCACAGGCATATTAATAGACAAAGCCAAAATGTATTAGTTGTTTCGGACTTTTAGGCAACTTAAGCCTAAACGTTTATTCATTCAGCACTCCGTTCAACACAAAATTTCCAATGAAAGAATACCTTTCAACAATTAAGTTGACCATTCCTGACGCACTAATTTGGTTTTGGCACTGTTGTATTGTCTTTTCAGACTCATACTTTGATTCAGAGAAGCAAATTTTCCAGTCAAATGAGTGGAATATTGAGATAGTTGTCTTTGAGATATATTTGAACCCTAACCCTAACTAGCAAAACCCGAAGCTAGGGTTAGGGTTTTATTCCCATACAATGTAGACAGTTTTTGATGGTATGGCTGTGTTTTAGGGCTAAAAGGATACTTAGGAATGTAGTTCTTTCTATGTTTTCTCAACATTTTTTTCTGACCTATATAGCTGTATACAGTGCTCTGCCCGAAAAAGGAATGGTGTCTGAATTGATCTACAAGCAACAGTAAGAAAGAACCATATTTAACTTTTGAACTCTTGCTTTGGGCTTTGAAATCACAGGCATATTAATAGACAAAGCCAAAATGTATTAGTTGTTTTGGACTTTTAGGCAACTTAAGCCTAAACGTTTATTCATTCAGCACTCCGTTCAACACAAAATTTCCAATGAAAGAATACCTTTCAACAATTAAGTTGACCATTCCTGACGCACTAATTTGGTTTTGGCACTGTTGTATTGTCTTTTCAGACTCATACTTTGATTCAGAGAAGCAAATTTTCCAGTCAAATGAGTGGAATATTGAGATAGTTGTCTTTGAGATATATTTGAACCCTAACCCTAACTAGCAAAACCCGAAGCTAGGGTTAGGGTTTTATTCCCATACAATATAGACAGTTTTTGATGGCATGGCTGTGTTTTAGGGCTGAAAGGATACTTAGGAATGTTGTTCTTTCAATGTTTTCTCAACATTGTTTTTCTGACCTATATGGCTGTATACAGTGCTCTGCCCGAAAAAGGAATGGTGTCTGAATTGATCTACAAGCAACAGTAAGAAAGAACCATATTTAACTTTTGAACTCTTGCTTTGGGCTTTGAAATCACAGGCATATTAATAGACAAAGCCAAAATGTATTAGTTGTTTCGGACTTTTAGGCAACTTAAGCCTAAACGTTTATTCATTCAGCACTCCGTTCAACACAAAATTTCCAATGAAAGAATACCTTTCAACAATTAAGTTGACCCTTCCTGACACACTAATTTGGTTTTGGCACTGTTGTATTGTCTTTTCAGACTCATACTTTGATTCAGAGAAGCAAATTTTCCAGTCAAATGAGTGGAATATTGAGATAGTTGTCTTTGAGAAATATTTGAACCCTAACCCTAACTAGCAAAACCCGAAGCTAGGGTTTGGGTTTTATTCCCATACAATGTAGACAGTTTTTGATGGTATGGCTGTGTTTTAGGGCTAAAAGGATACTTAGGAATGTAGTTCATTCAGTGTTTTCTCAACATTTTTTTCTGACCTATAAGGCTGTATACAGTGCTCTGCCCGAAAAAGGAATGGTGTCTGAATTGATCTACAAGCAACAGTAAGAAAGAACCATATTTAACTTTTAAACTCTTGCTTTGGGCTTTGAAATCACAGGCATATTAATAGACAAAGCCAAAATGTATTAGTTGTTTCGGACTTTTAGGCAACTTAAGCCTAAACGTTCATTCATTCAGCACTCCGTTCAACACAAAATTTCCAATGAAAGAATACCTTTCAACAATTAAGTTGACCCTTCCTGACACACTAATTTGGTTTTGGCACTGTTGTATTGTCTTTTCAGACTCATACTTTGATTCAGAGAAGCAAATTTTCCAGTCAAATGAGTGGAATATTGAGATAGTTGTCTTTGAGAAATATTTGAACCCTAACCCTAACTAGCAAAACCCGAAGCTAGGGTTTGGGTTTTATTCCCATACAATGTAGACAGTTTTTGATGGCATGGCTGTGTTTTAGGGCTGAAAGGATACTTAGGAATGTTGTTCTTTCAATGTTTTCTCAACATTGTTTTTCTGACCTATATGGCTGTATACAGTGCTCTGCCCGAAAAAGGAATGGTGTCTGAATTGATCTACAAGCAACAGTAAGAAAGAAGTATATTTAACTTTTAAACTCTTGCTTTGGGCTTTGAAATCACAGGCATATTAATAGACAAACCCAAAATGTATTAGTTGTTTCGGACTTTTAGGCAACTTAAGCCTAAACGTTCATTCATTCAGCACACCGTTCAACACAAAATTTCCAATGAAAGAATACCTTTCAACAATTAAGTTGACCCTTCCTGACACACTAATTTGGTTTTGGCACTGTTGTATTGTCTTTTCAGACTCATATGTTGATTCAGAGAAGCAAATTTTCCAGTCAAATGAGTGGAATATTGAGATAGTTGTCTTTGAGAAATATTTGAACCCTAACCCTAACTAGCAAAACCCGAAGCTAGGGTTAGGGTTTTATTCCCATACAATGTAGACAGTTTTTGATGGCATGGCTGTGTTTTAGGGCTAAAAGGATACTTAGGAATGTTGTTCTTTCAATGTTTTCTCAACATTTTTTTTCTGACCTATATGGCTGTATACAGTGCTCTGCCCGAAAAAGGAATGGTGTCTCAATTGATCTACAAGCAACAGTAAGAAAGAACCTTATTTAACTTTTAAACTCTTGCTTTGGGCTTTGAAATCACAGGCATATTAATAGACAAAGCCAAAATGTATTAGTTGTTTCGGACTTTTAGGCAACTTAAGCCTAAACGTTCATTCATTCAGCACTCCGTTCAACACAAAATTTCCAATGAAAGAATACCTTTCAACAATTAAGTTGACCATTCCTGACACACTAATTTGGTTTTGGCACTGTTGTATTGTCTTTTCAGACTCATACTTTGATTCAGAGAAGCAAATTTTCCAGTCAAATGAGTGGAATATTGAGATAGTTGTCTTTGAGAAATATTTGAACCCTAACCCTAACTAGCAAAACCCGAAGCTAGGGTTAGGGATTTATTCCCATACAATGTAGACAGTTTTTGATGGCATGGCTGTGTTTTAGTGCTGAAAGGATACTTAGGAATGTTGTTCTATCAATGTTTTCTCAACATTTTTTTCTGACCTATATGGCTGTATACAGTGCTCTGCCCGAAAAAGGAATGGTGTCTGAATTAATCTACAAGCAACAGTAAGAAAGAACCATATTTAACTTTTAATCTCTTGCTTTGGGCTTTGAAATCACAGGCATATTAATAGACAAAGCCAAAATGTATTAGTTGTTTCGGACTTTTAGGCAATTAAGCCTAAACGTTCATTCATTCAGCACTCCGTTCAACACAAAATTTCCAATGAAAGAATACATTTCAACAATTAAGTTGACCCTTCCTGACACACTAATTTGGTTTTGGCACTGTTTTATTGTCTTTTCAGACTCATACTTTGATTCAGAGAAGCAAATTTTCCAGTCAAATGAGTGGAATATTGAGATAGTTGTCATTGAGAAATATTTGAACCCTAACCCTAACTAGCAAAACCCGAAGCTAGGGTTAAGGTTTTATTCCCATACAATGTAGACAGTTTTTGATGGTATGGCTGTGTTTTAGGGCTAAAAGGATACTTAGGAATGTAGTTCTTTCAATGTTTTCTCAACATTTTTTTCTGACCTATATGGCTGTATACAGTGCTCTGCCCGAAAAGGGAATGGTGTCTGAATTGATCTACAAGCAACAGTAAGAAAGAACCTTTTTTAACTTTTAAACTCTTGCTTTGGGCTTTGAAATCATAGGCATATTAATAGACAAATCCAAAATGTATTAGTTGTTTCGGACTTTCAGGCAACTTAAGCCTAAACGTTCATTCATTCAGCATTCCGTTCAACACAAAATTTCCAATGAAAGAATACGTTTCAACAATTAAGTTGACCCTTCCTGACACACTAATTTGGTTTTGGCACTGTTGTATTGTCTTTTCAGACTCATACTTTGATTGAGAGAAGCAAATTTTCCAGTCAAATGAGTGGAATATTGAGATAGTTGTCTTTGAGAAATATTTGAACCCTAACCCTAACTAGCAAAACCTGAAGCTAGGGTTAGGGTTTTATTCCCATACAATGTAGACAGTTTTTGATGGCATGGCTGTGTTTTAGGGCTGAAATGATACTTAGGAATGTTGTTCTTTCAATGTTTTCTCAACATTTTTTTCTGACCTATATGGCTGTATACAGTGCTCTGCCCGAAAAAGGAATGGTGTCTCAATTGATCTACAAGCAACAGTAAGAAAGAACCTGATTTAACTTTTAAACTCTTGCTTTGGGCTTTGAAATCACAGGCATATTAATAGACAAAGCCAAAATGTATTAGTTGTTTCGGACTTTTAGGCAACTTAAGCCTAAACGTTCATTCATTCAGCATTCCGTTCAACACAAAATTTCCAATGAAAGAATACCTTTCAACAATTAAGTTGACCATTCCTGACACACTAATTTGGTTTTGGCACTGTTGTATTGTCTTTTCAGACTCATACTTTGATTCAGAGAAGCAAATTTTCCAGTCAAATGAGTGGAATATTGAGATAATTGTCTTTGAGAAATATTTAAACCCTAACCCTAACTAGCAAAACCCGAAGCTAGGGTTAGGGTTTTATTCCTATACAATGTAGACAGTTTTTGATGGCATGGCTGTGTTTTAGGGCTGAAATGATACTTAGGAATATAGTTCTTTCAGTGTTTTCTCAACATTTTTTTCTGACCTATATGGCTGTATACAGTGCTCTGCCCGAAAAAGGAATGGTGTCTGAATTGATCTACAAGCAACAGTAAGAAAGAACCATATTTAACTCTTGAACTCTTGCTTTGGGCTTTGAAATCACAGGCATATTAATAGACAAAGCCAAAATGTATTAGTTGTTTCGGACTTTTAGGCAACTTAAGCCTAAACGTTTATTCATTCAGCACTCCGTTCAACACAAAATTTCCAATGAAAGAATACCTTTCAACAATTAAGTTGACCATTCCTGACGCACTAATTTGGTTTTGGCACTGTTGTATTGTCTTTTCAGACTCATACTTTGATTCAGAGAAGCAAATTTTCCAGTCAAATGAGTGGAATATTGAGATAGTTGTCTTTGAGATATATTTGAACCCTAACCCTAACTAGCAAAACCCGAAGCTAGGGTTAGGGTTTTATTCCCATACAATATAAACAGTTTTTGATGGCATGGCTGTGTTTTAGGGCTAAAAGGATACTTAGGAATGTAGTTCATTCAGTGTTTTCTCAACATTTTTTTCTGACCTATATGGCTGTATACAGTGCTCTGCCCGAAAAAGGAATGGTGTCTGAATTGATCTACAAGCAACAGTAAGAAAGAACCTTATTTAACTTTTAAACTCTTGCTTTGGGCTTTGAAATCACAGGCATATTAATAGACAAAGCCAAAATGTATTAGTTGTTTCGGACTTTTAGGCAACTTAAGCCTAAACGTTCATTCATTCAGCACTCCGTTCAACACAAAATTTCCAATGAAAGAATACCTTTCAACAATTAAGTTTACCCTTCCTGACACACTAATTTGGTTTTGGCACTGTTGTATTGTCTTTTCAGACTCATACTTTGATTCAGAGAAGCAAATTTTCCAGTCAAATGAGTGGAATATTGAGATAGTTGTCTTTGAGAAATATTTGAACCCTAACCCTAACTAGCAAAACCCGAAGCTAGGGTTAGGGATTTATTCCCATACAATGTAGACAGTTTTTGATGGCATGGCTGTGTTTTAGTGCTGAAAGGACACTTAGGAATGTTGTTCTATCAATGTTTTCTCAACATTTTTTTCTGACCTATATGGCTGTATACAGTGCTCTGCCCGAAAAAGGAATGGTGTCTGAATTAATCTACAAGCAACAGTAAGAAAGAACCATATTTAACTTTTAATCTCTTGCTTTGGGCTTTGAAATCACAGGCATATTAATAGACAAAGCCAAAATGTATTAGTTGTTTCGGACTTTTAGGCAATTAAGCCTAAACGTTCATTCATTCAGCACTCCGTTCAACACAAAATTTCCAATGAAAGAATACATTTCAACAATTAAGTTGACCCTTCCTGACACACTAATTTGGTTTTGGCACTGTTTTATTGTCTTTTCAGACTCATACTTTGATTCAGAGAAGCAAATTTTCCAGTCAAATGAGTGGAATATTGAGATAGTTGTCATTGAGAAATATTTGAACCCTAACCCTAACTAGCAAAACCCGAAGCTAGGGTTAAGGTTTTATTCCCATACAATGTAGACAGTTTTTGATGGTATGGCTGTGTTTTAGGGCTAAAAGGATACTTAGGAATGTAGTTCTTTCAATGTTTTCTCAACATTTTTTTCTGACCTATATGGCTGTATACAGTGCTCTGCCCGAAAAGGGAATGGTGTCTGAATTGATCTACAAGCAACAGTAAGAAAGAACCTTTTTTAACTTTTAAACTCTTGCTTTGGGCTTTGAAATCATAGGCATATTAATAGACAAATCCAAAATGTATTAGTTGTTTCGGACTTTCAGGCAACTTAAGCCTAAACGTTCATTCATTCAGCATTCCGTTCAACACAAAATTTCCAATGAAAGAATACGTTTCAACAATTAAGTTGACCCTTCCTGACACACTAATTTGGTTTTGGCACTGTTGTATTGTCTTTTCAGACTCATACTTTGATTGAGAGAAGCAAATTTTCCAGTCAAATGAGTGGAATATTGAGATAGTTGTCTTTGAGAAATATTTGAACCCTAACCCTAACTAGCAAAACCTGAAGCTAGGGTTAGGGTTTTATTCCCATACAATGTAGACAGTTTTTGATGGCATGGCTGTGTTTTAGGGCTGAAATGATACTTAGGAATATAGTTCTTTCAGTGTTTTCTCAACATTTTTTTCTGACCTATATGGCTGTATACAGTGCTCTGCCCGAAAAAGGAATGGTGTCTGATTTGATCTACAAGCAACTGTAAGAAAGAACCATATTTAACTTTTAAACTCTTGCTTTGGGCTTTGAAATAACAGGCATATTAATAGACAAAGCCAAAATGTATTAGTTGTTTCGGACTTTTGGGCAACTTAAGCCTAAACGTTCATTCATTCAGCACTCCGTTCAACACAAAATTTCCAATGAAAGAATACCTTTCAACAATTAAGTTGACCATTCCTGACACACTAATTTGGTTTTGGCACTGTTGTATTGTCTTTTCAGACTTATACTTTGATTCAGAGAAGCAAATTTTCCAGTCAAATGAGTGGAATATTGAGATAGTTGTCTTTGAGAAATATTTGAACCCTAACCCTAACTAGCAAAACCCGAAGCTAGGGTTAGGGTTTTATTCCCATACAATATAGACAGTTTTTGATGGCATGGCTGTGTTTTAGGGCTGAAAGGATACTTAGGAATGTTGTTCTTTCAATGTTTTCTCAACATTGTTTTTCTGACCAATATGGCTGTATACAGTGCTCTGCCCGAAAAAGGAATGGTGTCTCAATTGATCTACAAGCAACAGTAAGAAAGAACCTGATTTAACTTTTAAACTCTTGCTTTGGGCTTTGAAATCACAGGCATATTAATAGACAAAGCCAAAATGTATTAGTTGTTTCGGACTTTTAGGCAACTTAAGCCTAAACGTTCATTCATTCAGCATTCCGTTCAACACAAAATTTCCAATGAAAGAATACCTTTCAACAATTAAGTTGACCATTCCTGACACACTAATTTGGTTTTGGCACTGTTGTATTGTCTTTTCAGACTCATACTTTGATTCAGAGAAGCAAATTTTCCAGTCAAATGAGTGGAATATTGAGATAATTGTCTTTGAGAAATATTTAAACCCTAACCCTAACTAGCAAAACCCGAAGCTAGGGTTAGGGTTTTATTCCTATACAATGTAGACAGTTTTTGATGGCATGGCTGTGTTTTAGGGCTGAAATGATACTTAGGAATATAGTTCTTTCAGTGTTTTCTCAACATTTTTTTCTGACCTATATGGCTGTATACAGTGCTCTGCCCGAAAAAGGAATGGTGTCTGAATTGATCTACAAGCAACAGTAAGAAAGAACCATATTTAACTCTTGAACTCTTGCTTTGGGCTTTGAAATCACAGGCATATTAATAGACAAAGCCAAAATGTATTAGTTGTTTCGGACTTTTAGGCAACTTAAGCCTAAACGTTTATTCATTCAGCACTCCGTTCAACACAAAATTTCCAATGAAAGAATACCTTTCAACAATTAAGTTGACCATTCCTGACGCACTAATTTGGTTTTGGCACTGTTGTATTGTCTTTTCAGACTCATACTTTGATTCAGAGAAGCAAATTTTCCAGTCAAATGAGTGGAATATTGAGATAGTTGTCTTTGAGATATATTTGAACCCTAACCGTAACTAGCAAAACCCGAAGCTAGGGTTAGGGTTTTATTCCCATACAATATAAACAGTTTTTGATGGCATGGCTGTGTTTTAGGGCTAAAAGGATACTTAGGAATGTAGTTCATTCAGTGTTTTCTCAACATTTTTTTCTGACCTATATGGCTGTATACAGTGCTCTGCCCGAAAAAGGAATGGTGTCTGAATTGATCTACAAGCAACAGTAAGAAAGAACCTTATTTAACTTTTAAACTCTTGCTTTGGGCTTTGAAATCACAGGCATATTAATAGACAAAGCCAAAATGTATTAGTTGTTTCGGACTTTTAGGCAACTTAAGCCTAAACGTTCATTCATTCAGCACTCCGTTCAACACAAAATTTCCAATGAAAGAATACCTTTCAACAATTAAGTTTACCCTTCCTGACACACTAATTTGGTTTTGGCACTGTTGTATTGTCTTTTCAGACTCATACTTTGATTCAGAGAAGCAAATTTTCCAGTCAAATGAGTGGAATATTGAGATAGTTGTCTTTGAGAAATATTTGAACCCTAACCCTAACTAGCAAAACCCAAAGCTAGGGTTAGGGATTTATTCCCATACAATGTAGACAGTTTTTGATGGCATGGCTGTGTTTTAGGGCTGAAAGGATACTTAGGAATGTTGTTCTATCAATGTTTTCTCAACATTTTTTTCTGACCTATATGGCTGTATACAGTGCTCTGCCCGAAAAAAGGAATGGTGTCTGAATTAATCTACAAGCAACAGTAAGAAAGAACCATATTTAACTTTTAATCTCTTGCTTTGGGCTTTGAAATCACAGGCATATTAATAGACAAAGCCAAAATGTATTAGTTGTTTCGGACTTTTAGGCAACTTAAGCCTAAACGTTCATTCATTCAGAACTCCGTTCAACACAAAATTTCCAATGAAAGAATACCTTTCAACAATTAAGTTGACCATTACTGACACACTAATTTGGTTTTGGCACTGTTGTATTGTCTTTTCAGACTCATACTTTGATTCAGAGAAGCAAATTTTCCAGTCAAATGAGTGGAATATTGAGATAGTTGTCTTTGAGAAATATTTGAACCCTAACCCTAACTAGCAAAACCCGAAGCTAGGGTTAGGGTTTTATTCCCATACAATGTAGACAGTTTTTGATGGCATGGCTGTGTTTTAGGGCTGAAAGGATACTTAGGAATGTTGTTCTATCAATGTTTTCTCAACATTTTTTTCTGACCTATATGGCTGTATACAGTGCTCTGCCCGAAAAAGGAATGGTGTCTGAATTAATCTACAAGCAACAGTAAGAAAGAACCATATTTAACTTTTAATCTCTTGCTTTGGGCTTTGAAATCACAGGCATATTAATAGACAAAGCCAAAATGTATTAGTTGTTTCGGACTTTTAGGCAATTAAGCCTAAACGTTCATTCATTCAGCACTCCGTTCAACACAAAATTTCCAATGAAAGAATACCTTTCAACAATTAAGTTGACCCTTCCTGACACACTAATTTGGTTTTGGCACTGTTTTATTGTCTTTTCAGACTCATACTTTGATTCAGAGAAGCAAATTTTCCAGTCAAATGAGTGGAATATTGAGATAGTTGTCTTTGAGAAATATTTGAACCCTAACCCTAACTAGCAAAACCCGAAGCTAGGGTTAGGGTTTTATTCCCATACAATGTAGACAGTTTTTGATGGTATGGCTGTGTTTTAGGGCTAAAAGGATACTTAGGAATGTAGTTCTTTCAATGTTTTCTCAACATTTTTTTCTGACCTATATGGCTGTATACAGTGCTCTGCCCGAAAAGGGAATGGTGTCTGAATTGATCTACAAGCAACAGTAAGAAAGAACCTTTTTTAACTTTTAAACTCTTGCTTTGGGCTTTGAAATCATAGGTATATTAATAGACAAATCCAAAATGTATTAGTTGTTTCGGACTTTTAGGCAATTAAGCCTAAATGTTCATTCATTCAGCACTCCGTTCAACACAAAATTTCCAATGAAAGAATACCTTTCAACAATTAAGTTGACCCTTCCTGACACACTAATTTGGTTTTGGCACTGTTGTATTGTCTTTTCAGACTCATACTTTGATTCAGAGAAGCAAATTTTCCAGTCAAATGAGTGGAATATTGAGATAGTTGTCTTTGAGAAATATTTGAACCCTAACCCTAACTAGCAAAACCTGAAGCTAGGGTTAGGGTTTTATTCCCATACAATGTAGACAATTTTTGATGGTATGGCTGTGTTTTAGGGCTAAAAGGATACTTAGGAATGTTGTTCTTTCAATGTTTTCTCAACATTTTTTTCTGACCTATATGGCTGTATACAGTGCTCTGCCCGAAAAAGGAATGGTGTCTGAATTGATCTACAAGCAACAGTAAGAAAGAACCATATTTAACTTTTAAACTCTTGCGTTGGGCTTTGAAATCACAGGCATATTAATAGACAAAGCCAAAATGTATTAGTTGTTTCGGACTTTTAGGCAATTAAGCCTGAATGTTCATTCATTCAGCACTCCGTTTAACACAAAATTTCCAATGAAAGAATACCTTTCAACAATTAAGTTGACCATTCCTGACACACTAATTTGGTTTTGGCACTGTTGTATTGTCTTTTCAGACTCATACTTTGATTCAGAGAAGCAAATTTTCCAGTCAAATGAGTGGAATATTGAGATAGTTGTCTTTGAGAAATATTTGAACCCTAACCCTAACTAGCAAAACCCGAAGCTAGGGTTAGGGTTTTATTCCCATACAATATAGACAGTTCTTGATGGCATGGCTGTGTTTTAGGGCTGAAAGGATACTTAGGAATGTTGTTCTTTCAATGTTTTCTCAACATTTTTTTCTGACCTATATGGCTGTATACAGTGCTCTGCCCGAAAAAGGAATGGTGTCTGAATTGATCTACAAGCAACAGTAAGAAAGAACCATATTTAACTTTTAAACTCTTGCGTTGGGCTTTGAAATCACAGGCATATTAATAGACAAAGCCAAAATGTATTAGTTGTTTCGGACTTTTAGGCAATTAAGCCTGAATGTTCATTCATTCAGCACTCCGTTTAACACAAAATTTCCAATGAAAGAATACCTTTCAACAATTAAGTTGACCATTCCTGACACACTAATTTGGTTTTGGCACTGTTGTATTGTCTTTTCAGACTCATACTTTGATTCAGAGAAGCAAATTTTCCAGTCAAATGAGTGGAATATTGAGATAGTTGTCTTTGAGAAATATTTGAACCCTAACCCTAACTAGCAAAACCCGAAGCTAGGGTTAGGGTTTTATTCCCATACAATATAGACAGTTCTTGATGGCATGGCTGTGTTTTAGGGCTGAAAGGATACTTAGGAATGTTGTTCTTTCAATGTTTTCTCAACATTGTTTTTCTGACCTATATGGCTGTATACAGTGCTCTGCCCGAAAAAGGAATGGTGTCTGAATTGATCTACAAGCAACAGTAAGAAAGAACCATATTTAACTTTTGAACTCTTGCTTTGGGCTTTGAAATCACAGGCATATTAATAGACAAAGCCAAAATGTATTAGTTGTTTCGGACTTTTAGGCAACTTAAGCCTAAAAGTTTATTCATTCAGCACTCCGTTCAACACAAAATTTCCAATGAAAGAATACCTTTCAACAATTAAGTTGACCATTCCTGACGCACTAATTTGGTTTTGGCACTGTTGTATTGTCTTATCAGACTCATACTTTGATTCAGAGAAGCAAATTTTCCAGTCACATGAGTGGAATATTGAGATAGTTGTCTTTGAGATATATTTGAACCCTAACCCTAACTAGCAAAACCCGAAGCTAGGGTTAGGGTTTTATTCCCATACAATATAGACAGTTTTTGATTGCATGGCTGTGTTTTAGGGCTGAAAGGATACTTAGGAATGATGTTCTTTCAATGTTTTCTCAACATTGTTTTTCTGACCTATATGGCTGTATACAGTGCTCTGCCCGAAAAAGGAATGGTGTCTGAATTGATCTACAAGCAACAGTAAGAAAGAACCAAATTTAACTTTTGAACTCTTGCTTTGGGCTTTGAAATCACAGGCATATTAATAGACAAAGCCAAAATGTATTAGTTGTTTCGGACTTTTGGGCAACTTAAGCCTAAACGTTCATTCATTCAGCACTCCGTTCAACACAAAATTTCCAATGAAAGAATACCTTTCAACAATTAAGTTGACCATTCCTGACGCACTAATTTGGTTTTGGCACTGTTGTATTGTCTTTTCAGACTTATACTTCGATTCAGAGAAGCAAATTTTCCAGTCAAATGAGTGGAATATTGAGATAGTTGTCTTTGAGAAATATTTGAACCCTAACCCTAACTAGCAAAACCCGAAGCTAGGGTTAGGGTTTTATTCCCATACAATATAGACAGTTCTTGATGGCATGGCTGTGTTTTAGGGCTGAAAGGATACTTAGGAATGTTGTTCTTTCAATGTTTTCTCAACATTGTTTTTCTGACCTATATGGCTGTATACAGTGCTCTGCCCGAAAAAGGAATGGTGTCTGAATTGATCTACAAGCAACAGTAAGAAAGAACCATATTTAACTTTTGAACTCTTGCTTTGGGCTTTGAAATCACAGGCATATTAATAGACAAAGCCAAAATGTATTAGTTGTTTTGGACTTTTAGGCAACTTAAGCCTAAACGTTTATTCATTCAGCACTCCGTTCAACACAAAATTTCCAATGAAAGAATACCTTTCAACAATTAAGTTGACCATTCCTGACGCACTAATTTGGTTTTGGCACTGTTGTATTGTCTTTTCAGACTCATACTTTGATTCAGAGAAGCAAATTTTCCAGTCAAATGAGTGGAATATTGAGATAGTTGTCTTTGAGATATATTTGAACCCTAACCCTAACTAGCAAAACCCGAAGCTAGGGTTAGGGTTTTATTCCCATACAATATAGACAGTTTTTGATGGCATGGCTGTGTTTTAGGGCTGAAAGGATACTTAGGAATGTTGTTCTTTCAATGTTTTTTCAACATTGTTTTTCTGACCTATATGGCTGTATACAGTGCTCTGCCCGAAAAAGGAATGCTGTCTGAATTGATCTACAAGCAACAGTAAGAAAGAACCATATTTAACTTTTGAACTCTTGCTTTGGGCTTTGAAATCACAGGCATATTAATAGACAAAGCCAAAATGTATTAGTTGTTTCGGACTTTTAGGCAACTTAAGCCTAAACGTTTATTCATTCAGCACTCCGTTCAACACAAAATTTCCAATGAAAGAATACCTTTCAACAATTAAGTTGACCATTCCTAACGCACTAATTTGGTTTTGGCACTGTTGTATTGTCTTTTCAGACTCATACTTTGATTCAGAGAAGCAAATTTTCCAGTCAAATGAGTGGAATATTGAGATAGTTGTCTTTGAGATATATTTGAACCCTAACCCTAACTAGCGAAACCCGAAGCTAGGGTTAGGGTTTTATTCCCATACAATGTAGACAGTTTTTGATGGTATGGCTGTGTTTTAGGGCTAAAAGGATACTTAGGAATGTAGTTCTTTCAATGTTTTCTCAACATTTTTTTCTGACCTATATGGCTGTATACAGTGCTCTGCCCGAAAAGGGAATGGTGTCTGAATTGATCTACAAGCAACAGTAAGAAAGAACCTTTTTTAACTTTTAAACTCTTGCTTTGGGCTTTGAAATCATAGGCATATTAATAGACAAATCCAAAATGTATTAGTTGTTTCGGACTTTTAGGCAATTAAGCCTAAATGTTCATTCATTCAGCACTCCGTTCAACACAAAATTTCCAATGAAAGAATACCTTTCAACAATTAAGTTGACCCTTCCTGACGCACTAATTTGGTTTTGGCACTGTTGTATTGTCTTTTCAGACTCATACTTTGATTCAGAGAAGCAAATTTTCCAGTCAAATGAGTGGAATATTGAGATAGTTGTCTTTGAGAAATATTTGAACCCTAACCCTAACTAGCAAAACCTGAAGCTAGGGTTAGGGTTTTATTCCCATACAATGTAGACAATTTTTGATGGTATGGCTGTGTTTTAGGGCTAAAAGGATACTTAGGAATGTTGTTCTTTCAATGTTTTCTCAACATTTTTTTCTGACCTATATGGCTGTATACAGTGCTCTGCCCGAAAAAGGAATGGTGTCTGAATTGATCTACAAGCAACAGTAAGAAAGAACCAAATTTAACTTTTGAACTCTTGCTTTGGGCTTTGAAATCACAGGCATATTAATAGACAAAGCCAAAATGTATTAGTTGTTTCGGACTTTTAGGCAACTTAAGCCTAAACGTTTATTCATTCAGCACTCCGTTCAACACAAAATTTCCAATGAAAGAATACCTTTCAACAATTAAGTTGACCATTCCTGACGCACTAATTTGGTTTTGGCACTGTTGTATTGTCTTTTCAGACTCATACTTTGATTCAGAGAAGCAAATTTTCCAGTCAAATGAGTGGAATATTGAGATAGTTGTCTTTGAGATATATTTGAACCCTAACCCTAACTAGCAAAACCCGAAGCTAGGGTTAGGGTTTTATTCCCATACAATGTAGACAGTTTTTGATGGTATGGCTGTGTTTTAGGGCTAAAAGGATACTTAGGAATGTAGTTCTTTCTATGTTTTCTCAACATTTTTTTCTGACCTATATAGCTGTATACAGTGCTCTGCCCGAAAAAGGAATGGTGTCTGAATTGATCTACAAGCAACAGTAAGAAAGAACCATATTTAACTTTTGAACTCTTGCTTTGGGCTTTGAAATCACAGGCATATTAATAGACAAAGCCAAAATGTATTAGTTGTTTTGGACTTTTAGGCAACTTAAGCCTAAACGTTTATTCATTCAGCACTCCGTTCAACACAAAATTTCCAATGAAAGAATACCTTTCAACAATTAAGTTGACCATTCCTGACGCACTAATTTGGTTTTGGCACTGTTGTATTGTCTTTTCAGACTCATACTTTGATTCAGAGAAGCAAATTTTCCAGTCAAATGAGTGGAATATTGAGATAGTTGTCTTTGAGATATATTTGAACCCTAACCCTAACTAGCAAAACCCGAAGCTAGGGTTAGGGTTTTATTCCCATACAATATAGACAGTTTTTGATGGCATGGCTGTGTTTTAGGGCTGAAAGGATACTTAGGAATGTTGTTCTTTCAATGTTTTCTCAACATTGTTTTTCTGACCTATATGGCTGTATACAGTGCTCTGCCCGAAAAAGGAATGGTGTCTGAATTGATCTACAAGCAACAGTAAGAAAGAACCATATTTAACTTTTGAACTCTTGCTTTGGGCTTTGAAATCACAGGCATATTAATAGACAAAGCCAAAATGTATTAGTTGTTTCGGACTTTTAGGCAACTTAAGCCTAAACGTTTATTCATTCAGCACTCCGTTCAACACAAAATTTCCAATGAAAGAATACCTTTCAACAATTAAGTTGACCATTCCTAACGCACTAATTTGGTTTTGGCACTGTTGTATTGTCTTTTCAGACTCATACTTTGATTCAGAGAAGCAAATTTTCCAGTCAAATGAGTGGAATATTGAGATAGTTGTCTTTGAGATATATTTGAACCCTAACCCTAACTAGCGAAACCCGAAGCTAGGGTTAGGGTTTTATTCCCATACAATGTAGACAGTTTTTGATGGCATGGCTGTGTTTTAGGACTAAAAGGATACTTAGGAATGTAGTTCTTTCAATGTTTTCTCAACATTTTTTTCTGACCTATATGGCTGTATACAGTGCTCTGCCCGAAAAAGGAATGGTGTCTGAATTGATCTACAAGCAACAGTAAGAAAGAACTATATTTAACTTTTAAACTCTTGCTTTGGGCTTTGAAATCACAGGCATATTAATAGACAAAGCCAAAATGTATTAGTTGTTTCGGACTTTTAGGCAGCTTAAGCCTAAACGTTCATTCATTCAGCACTCCGTTCAACACAAAATTTCCAATGAAAGAATACCTTTCAACAATTAAGTTGACCCTTCCTGACACACTAATTTGGTTTTGGCACTGTTGTATTGTCTTTTCAGACTCATACTTTGATTCAGAGAAGCAAATTTTCCAGTCAAATGAGTGGAATATTGAGATAGTTGTCTTTGAGAAATATTTGAACCCTAACCCTAACTAGCAAAACCCGAAGCTAGGGTTAGGGTTTTATTCCCATACAATGTAGACAGTTTTTGATGGTATGGCTGTGTTTTAGGGCTAAAAGGATACTTAGGAATGTAGTTCTTTCAATGTTTTCTCAACATTTTTTTCTGACCTATATGGCTGTATACAGTGCTCTGCCCGAAAAGGGAATGGTGTCTGAATTGATCTACAAGCAACAGTAAGAAAGAACCTTTTTTAACTTTTAAACTCTTGCTTTGGGCTTTGAAATCATAGGCATATTAATAGACAAATCCAAAATGTATTAGTTGTTTCGGACTTTTAGGCAATTAAGCCTAAATGTTCATTCATTCAGCACTCCGTTCAACACAAAATTTCCAATGAAAGAATACCTTTCAACAATTAAGTTGACCCTTCCTGACACACTAATTTGGTTTTGGCACTGTTGTATTGTCTTTTCAGACTCATACTTTGATTCAGAGAAGCAAATTTTCCAGTCAAATGAGTGGAATATTGAGATAGTTGTCTTTGAGAAATATTTGAACCCTAACCCTAACTAGCAAAACCTGAAGCTAGGGTTAGGGTTTTATTCCCATACAATGTAGACAGTTTTTGATGGTATGGCTGTGTTTTAGGGCTAAAAGGATACTTAGGAATGTTGTTCTTTCAATGTTTTCTCAACATTTTTTTCTGACCTATATGGCTGTATACAGTGCTCTGCCCGAAAAAGGAATGGTGTCTGAATTGATCTACAAGCAACAGTAAGAAAGAACCATATTTAACTTTTAAACTCTTGCTTTGGGCTTTGAAATCACAGGCATATTAATAGACAAAGCCAAAATGTATTAGTTGTTTCGGACTTTTAGGCAATTAAGCCTGAATGTTCATTCATTCAGCACTCCGTTCAACACAAAATTTCCAATGAAAGAATACCTTTCAACAATTAAGTTGACCATTCCTGACGCACTAATTTGGTTTTGGCACTGTTGTATTGTCTTTTCAGACTCATACTTTGATTCAGAGAAGCAAATTTTCCAGTCAAATGAGTGGAATATTGAGATAGTTGTCTTTGAGATATATTTGAACCCTAACCCTAACTAGCAAAACCCGAAGCTAGGGTTAGGGTTTCATTCCCATACAATATAGACAGTTTTTGATGGCATGGCTGTGTTTTAGGGCTGAAAGGATACTTAGGAATGTTGTTCTTTCAATGTTTTCTCAACATTGTTTTTCTGACCTATATGGCTGTATACAGTGCTCTGCCCGAAAAAGGAATGGTGTCTGAATTGATCTACAAGCAACAGTAAGAAAGAACCATATTTAACTTTTGAACTCTTGCTTTGGGCTTTGAAATCACAGGCATATTAATAGACAAAGCCAAAATGTATTAGTTGTTTCGGACTTTTAGGCAATTAAGCCTGAATGTTCATTCATTCAGCACTCCGTTTAACACAAAATTTCCAATGAAAGAATACCTTTCAACAATTAAGTTGACCCTTCCTGACGCACTAATTTGGTTTTGGCACTGTTGTATTGTCTTTTCAGACTCATACTTTGATTCAGAGAAGCAAATTTTCCAGTCAAATGAGTGGAATATTGAGATAGTTGTCTTTGAGATATATTTGAACCCTAACCCTAACTAGCAAAACCCGAAGCTAGGGTTAGGGTTTTATTCCCATACAATGTAGACAGTTTTTGATGGTATGGCTGTGTTTTAGGGCTAAAAGGATACTTAGGAATGTAGTTCTTTCTATGTTTTCTCAACATTTTTTTCTGACCTATATGGCTGTATACAGTGCTCTGCCCGAAAAAGGAATGGTGTCTGAATTGATCTACAAGCAACTGTAAGAAAGAACCATATTTAACTTTTAAACTCTTGCTTTGGGCTTTGAAATAACAGGCATATTAATAGACAAAGCCAAAATGTATTAGTTGTTTCGGACTTTTGGGCAACTTAAGCCTAAACGTTCATTCATTCAGCTCTCCGTTCAACACAAAATTTCCAATGAAAGAATACCTTTCAACAATTAAGTTGACCATTCCTGACACACTAATTTGGTTTTGGCACTGTTGTATTGTCTTTTCAGACTTATACTTTGATTCAGAGAATCAAATTTTCCAGTCAAATGAGTGGAATATTGAGATAGTTATCTTTGAGAAATATTTGAACCCTAACCCTAACTAGCAAAACCCGAAGCTAGGGTTAGGGTTTTATTCCCATACAATATAGACAGTTTTTGATGGCATGGCTGTGTTTTAGGGCTGAAAGGATACTTAGGAATGTTGTTCTTTCAATGTTTTCTCAACATTGTTTTTCTGACCTATATGGCTGTATACAGTGCTCTGCCCGAAAAAGGAATGGTGTCTGAATTGATCTACAAGCAACAGTAAGAAAGAACCATATTTAACTTTTGAACTCTTGCTTTGGGCTTTGAAATCACAGGCATATTAATAGACAAAGCCAAAATGTATTAGTTGTTTCGGACTTTTAGGCAACGTAAGCCTAAACGTTTATTCATTCAGCACTCCGTTCAACACAAAATTTCCAATGAAAGAATACCTTTCAACAATTAAGTTGACCATTCCTGACGCACTAATTTGGTTTTGGCACTGTTGTATTGTCTTTTCAGACTCATACTTTGATTCAGAGAAGCAAATTTTCCAGTCAAATGAGTGGAATATTGAGATAGTTGTCTTTGAGATATATTTGAACCCTAACCCTAACTAGCAAAACCCGAAGCTAGGGTTAGGGTTTTATTCCCATACAATATAGACAGTTTTTGATGGCATGGCTGTGTTTTAGGGCTGAAAGGATACTTAGGAATGTTGTTCTTTCAATGTTTTCTCAACATTGTTTTTCTGACCTATATGGCTGTATACAGTGCTCTGCCCGAAAAAGGAATGGTGTCTGAATTGATCTACAAGCAACAGTAAGAAAGAACCAAATTTAACTTTTGAACTCTTGCTTTGGGCTTTGAAATCACAGGCATATTAATAGACAAAGCCAAAATGTATTAGTTGTTTCGGACTTTTAGGCAACTTAAGCCTAAACGTTTATTCATTCAGCACTCCGTTCAACACAAAATTTCCAATGAAAGAATACCTTTCAACAATTAAGTTGACCATTCCTGACGCACTAATTTGGTTTTGGCACTGTTGTATTGTCTTTTCAGACTCATACTTTGATTCAGAGAAGCAAATTTTCCAGTCAAATGAGTGGAATATTGAGATAGTTGTCTTTGAGATATATTTGAACCCTAACCCTAACTAGCAAAACCCGAAGCTAGGGTTAGGGTTTTATTCCCATACAATGTAGACAGTTTTTGATGGTATGGCTGTGTTTTAGGGCTAAAAGGATACTTAGGAATGTAGTTCTTTCTATGTTTTCTCAACATTTTTTTCTGACCTATATGGCTGTATACAGTGCTCTGCCCGAAAAAGGAATGGTGTCTGAATTGATCTACAAGCAACTGTAAGAAAGAACCATATTTAACTTTTAAACTCTTGCTTTGGGCTTTGAAATAACAGGCATATTAATAGACAAAGCCAAAATGTATTAGTTGTTTCGGACTTTTGGGCAACTTAAGCCTAAACGTTCATTCATTCAGCACTCCGTTCAACACAAAATTTCCAATGAAAGAATACCTTTCAACAATTAAGTTGACCATTCCTGACACACTAATTTGGTTTTGGCACTGTTGTATTGTCTTTTCAGACTTATACTTTGATTCAGAGAAGCAAATTTTCCAGTCAAATGAGTGGAATATTGAGATAGTTGTCTTTGAGAAATATTTGAACCCTAACCCTAACTAGCAAAACCCGAAGCTAGGGTTAGGGTTTTATTCCCATACAATATAGACAGTTTTTGATGGCATGGCTGTGTTTTAGGGCTGAAAGGATACTTAGGAATGTTGTTCTTTCAATGTTTTCTCAACATTGTTTTTCTGACCTATATAGCTGTATACAGTGCTCTGCCCGAAAAAGGAATGGTGTCTGAATTGATCTACAAGCAACAGTAAGAAAGAACCATATTTAACTTTTGAACTCTTGCTTTGGGCTTTGAAATCACAGGCATATTAATAGACAAAGCCAAAATGTATTAGTTGTTTCGGACTTTTAGGCAATTAACCCTAAATGTTCATTCATTCAGCACTCCGTTCAACACAAAATTTCCAATGAAAGAATACCTTTCAACAATTAAGTTGACCCTTCCTGACACACTAATTTGGTTTTGGCACTGTTGTATTGTCTTTTCAGACTCATACTTTGATTCAGAGAAGCAAATTTTCCAGTCAAATGAGTGGAATATTGAGATAGTTGTCTTTGAGAAATATTTGAACCCTAACCCTAACTAGCAAAACCTGAAGCTAGGGTTAGGGTTTTATTCCCATACAATGTAGACAATTTTTGATGGTATGGCTGTGTTTTAGGGCTAAAAGGATACTTAGGAATGTTGTTCTTTCAATGTTTTCTCAACATTTTTTTCTGACCTATATGGCTGTATACAGTGCTCTGCCCGAAAAAGGAATGGTGTCTGAATTGATCTACAAGCAACAGTAAGAAAGAACCATATTTAACTTTTAAACTCTTGCTTTGGGCTTTGAAATCACAGGCATATTAATAGACAAAGCCAAAATGTATTAGTTGTTTCGGACTTTTGGGTAACTTAAGCCTAAACGTTCATTCATTCAGCACTCCGTTCAACACAAAATTTCCAATGAAAGAATACCTTTCAACAATTAAGTTGACCATTCCTGACACACTAATTTGGTTTTGGCACTGTTGTATTGTCTTTTCAGACTTATACTTTGATTCAGAGAAGCAAATTTTCCAGTCAAATGAGTGGAATATTGAGATAGTTGTCTTTGAGAAATATTTGAACCCTAACCCTAACTAGCAAAACCCGAAGCTAGGGTTAGGGTTTTATTCCCATACAATATAGACAGTTTTTGATGGCATGGCTGTGTTTTAGGGCTGAAAGGATACTTAGGAATGTTGTTCTTTCAATGTTTTCTCAACATTGTTTTTCTGACCTATATGGCTGTATACAGTGCTCTGCCCGAAAAAGGAATGGTGTCTGAATTGATCTACAAGCAACAGTAAGAAAGAACCATATTTAACTTTTGAACTCTTGCTTTGGGCTTTGAAATCACAGGCATATTAATAGACAAAGCCAAAATGTATTAGTTGTTTCGGACTTTTAGGCAACTTAAGCCTAAACATTTATTCATTCAGCACTCCGTTCAACACAAAATTTCCAATGAAAGAATACCTTTCAACAATTAAGTTGACCATTCCTGACGCACTAATTTGGTTTTGGCACTGTTGTATTGTCTTTTCAGACTCATACTTTGATTCAGAGAAGCAAATTTTCCAGTCAAATGAGTGGAATATTGAGATAGTTGTCTGTGAGATATATTTGAACCCTAACCCTAACTAGCAAAACCCGAAGCTAGGGTTAGGGTTTTATTCCCATACAATATAGACAGTTTTTGATGGCATGGCTGTGTTTTAGGGCTGAAAGGATACTTAGGAATGTTGTTCTTTCAATGTTTTCTCAACATTGTTTTTCTGACCTATATGGCTGTATACAGTGCTCTGCCCGAAAAAGGAATGGTGTCTGAATTGATCTACAAGCAACAGTAAGAAAGAACCAAATTTAACTTTTGAACTCTTGCTTTGGGCTTTGAAATCACAGGCATATTAATAGACAAAGCCAAAATGTATTAGTTGTTTCGGACTTTTAGGCAACTTAAGCCTAAACGTTTATTCATTCAGCACTCCGTTCAACACAAAATTTCCAATTAAAGAATACCTTTCAACAATTAAGTTGACCATTCCTGACGCACTAATTTGGTTTTGGCACTGTTGTATTGTCTTTTCAGACTCATACTTTGATTCAGAGAAGCAAATTTTCCAGTCAAATGAGTGGAATATTGAGATAGTTGTCTTTGAGATATATTTGAACCCTAACCCTAACTAGCAAAACCCGAAGCTAGGGTTACGGTTTTATTCCCATACAATGTAGACAGTTTTTGATGGTATGGCTGTGTTTTAGGGCTAAAAGGATACTTAGGAATGTAGTTCTTTCTATGTTTTCTCAACATTTTTTTCTGACCTATATGGCTGTATACAGTGCTCTGCCCGAAAAAGGAATGGTGTCTGAATTGATCTACAAGCAACTGTAAGAAAGAACCAGATTTAACTTTTAAACTCTTGCTTTGGGCTTTGAAATAACAGGCATATTAATAGACAAAGCCAAAATGTATTAGTTGTTTCGAACTTTTGGGCAACTTAAGCCTAAACGTTCATTCATTCAGCACTCCGTTCAACACAATATTTCCAATGAAAGAATACCTTTCAACAATTAAGTTGACCATTCCTGACACACTAATTTGGTTTTGGCACTGTTGTATTGTCTTTTCAGACTTATACTTTGATTCAGAGAGGCAAATTTTCCAGTCAAATGAGTGGAATATTGAGATAGTTGTCTTTGAGAAATATTTGAACCCTAACCCTAACTAGCAAAACCCGAAGCTAGGGTTAGGGTTTTATTCCCATACAATATAGACATTTTTTGATGGCATGGCTGTGTTTTAGGGCTGAAAGGATACTTTGGAATGTTGTTCTTTCAATGTTTTCTCAACATTGTTTTTCTGACCTATATGGCTGTATACAGTGCTCTGCCCGAAAAAGGAATGGTGTCTGAATTGATCTACAAGCAACAGTAAGAAAGAACCATATTTAACTTTTGAACTCTTGCTTTGGGCTTTGAAATCACAGGCATATTAATAGACAAAGCCAAAATGTATTAGTTGTTTCAGACTTTTAGGCAACTTAAGCCTAAACGTTTATTCATTCAGCACTCCGTTCAACACAAAATTTCCAATGAAAGAATACCTTTCAACAATTAAGTTGACCATTCCTAACGCACTAATTTGGTTTTGGCACTGTTGTATTGTCTTTTCAGACTCATACTTTGATTCAGAGAAGCAAATTTTCCAGTCAAATGAGTGGAATATTGAGATAGTTGTCTTTCAGATATATTTGAACCCTAACCCTAACTAGCGAAACCCGAAGCTAGGGTTAGGGTTTTATTCCCATACAATGTAGACAGTTTTTGATGGCATGGCTGTGTTTTAGGGCTAAAAGGATACTTAGGAATGTTGTTCTTTCAATGTTTTCTCAACATTTTTTTCTGACCTATATGGCAGTATACAGTGCTCTGCCCGAAAAAGGAATGGTGTCTGAATTGATCTACAAGCAACAGTAAGAAAGAACCATATTTAACTTTTAAACTCTTGCTTTGGGCTTTGAAATCACAGGCATATTAATAGACAAAGCCAAAATGTATTAGTTGTTTCGGACTTTTAGGCAATTAAGCCTAAATGTTCATTCATTCAGCACTCCGTTCAACACAAAATTTCCAATGAAAGAATACCTTTCAACAATTAAGTTGACCCTTCCTGACACACTAATTTGGTTTTGGCACTGTTGTATTGTCTTTTCAGACTCATATTTTGATTCAGAGAAGCAAATTTTCCAGTCAAATGAGTGGAATATTGAGATAGTTGTCTTTGAGAAATATTTGAACCCTAACCCTAACTAGCAAAACCCGAAGCTAGGGTTAGGGTTTTATTCCCATACAATGTAGACAGTTTTTGATGGCATGGCTGTGTTTTAGGGCTAAAAGGATACTTAGGAATGTAGTTCTTTCAATGTTTTCTCAACATTTTTTTCTGACCAATATGGCTGTATACAGTGCTCTGCCCGAAAAAGGAATGGTGTCTCAATTGATCTACAAGCAACAGTAAGAAAGAACCTGATTTAACTTTTAAACTCTTGCTTTGGGCTTTGAAATCACAGGCATATTAATAGACAAAGCCAAAATGTATTAGTTGTTTCGGACTTTTAGCCAACTTAAGCCTAAACGTTCATTCATTCAGCATTCCGTTCAACACAAAATTTCCAATGAAAGAATACCTTTCAACAATTAAGTTGACCATTCCTGACACACTAATTTGGTTTTGGCACTGTTTTATTGTCTTTTCAGACTCATACTTTGATTCAGAGAAGCAAATTTTCCAGTCAAATGAGTGGAATATTGAGATAGTTGTCTTTGAGAAATATTTGAACCCTAACCCTAACTAGCAAAACCCGAAGCTAGGGTTAGGGTTTTATTCCCATACAATGTAGACAGTTTTTGATGGTATGGCTGTGTTTTAGGGCTAAATGGATACTTAGGAATGTAGTTCTTTCAATGTTTTCTCAACATTTTTTTCTGACCTATATGGCTGTATACAGTGCTCTGCCCGAAAAAGGAATGGTGTCTCAATTGATCTACAAGCAACAGTAAGAAAGAACCTGATTTAACTTTTAAACTCTTGCTTTGGGCTTTGAAATCACAGGCATATTAATAGACAAAGCCAAAATGTATTAGTTGTTTCGGACTTTTAGGCAACTTAAGCCTAAACGTTCATTCATTCAGCATTCCGTTCAACACAAAATTTCCAATGAAAGAATACCTTTCAACAATTAAGTTGACCATTCCTGACACACTAATTTGGTTTTGGCACTGTTTTATTGTCTTTTCAGACTCATACTTTGATTCAGAGAAGCAAATTTTCCAGTCAAATGAGTGGAATATTGAGATAGTTGTCTTTGAGAAATATTTGAACCCTAACCCTAACTAGCAAAACCCGAAGCTAGGGTTAGGGTTTTATTCCCATACAATGTAGACAGTTTTTGATGGTATGGCTGTGTTTTGGGGCTAAAAGGATACTTAGGAATATTGTTCTTTCAATGTTTTCTCAACATATTTTTCTGACCTATATGGCTGTATACAGTGCTCTGCCCGAAAAAGGAATGGTGTCTGAATTGATCTACAAGCAACAGTAAGAAAGAACTATATTTAACTTTTAAACTCTTGCTTTGGGCTTTGAAATCACAGGCATATTAATAGACAAAGCCAAAATGTATTAGTTGTTTCGGACTTTTAGGCAATTAAGCCTAAATGTTCATTCATTCAGCACTCCGTTCAACACAAAATTTCCAATGAAAGAATACCTTTCAACAATTAAGTTGACCCTTCCTGACACACTAATTTGGTTTTGGCACTGTTGTATTGTCTTTTCAGACTCATACTTTGATTCAGAGAAGCAAATTTTCCAGTCAAATGAGTGGAATATTGAGATAGTTGTCGTTGAGAAATATTTGAACCCTAACCCTAACTAGCAAAACCCGAAGCTAGGGTTAGGGTTTTATTCCCATACAATGTAGACAGTTTTTGATGGCATGGCTGTGTTTTAGGGCTGAAAGGATACTTAGGAATGTTGTTCTTTCAATGTTTTCTCAACATTTTTTTCTGACCTATATGGCTGTATACAGTGCTCTGCCCGAAAAAGGAATGGTGTCTGAATTAATCTACAAGCAACAGTAAGAAAGAACCATATTTAACTTTTAAACTCTTGCTTTGGGCTTTGAAATCACAGGCATATTAATAGACAAAGCCAAAATGTATTAGTTGTTTCGGACTTTTAGGCAATTAAGCCTAAATGTTCATTCATTCAGCACTCCGTTCAACACAAAATTTCCAATGAAAGAATACCTTTCAACAATTACGTTGACCATTCCTGACACACTAATTTGGTTTTGGCACTGTTGTATTGTCTTTTCAAACTCATACTTTGATTCAGAGAAGCAAATTTTCCAGTCAAATGAGTGGAATATTGAGATAGTTGTCATTGAGAAATATTTGAACCCTAACCCTAACTAGCAAAACCCGAAGCTAGGGTTAGGGTTTTATTCCCATACAATGTAGACAGTTTTTGATGGTATGGCTGTGTTTTAGGGCTAAAAGGATACTTAGGAATGTAGTTCTTTCCATGTTTTCTCAACATTTTTTCTGACCTATATGGCTGTATACAGTGCTCTGCCCGAAAAAGGAATGGTGTCTGAATTGATCTACAAGCAACAGTAAGAAAGAACCATATTTAACTTTTAATCTCTTGCTTTGGGCTTTGAAATCACAGGCATTTTAATAGACAAAGCCAAAATGTATTAGTTGTTTCGGATTTTTAGGCAACTTAACCCTAAACGTTCATTCATTCAACACTCCGTTCAACACAAAATTTCCAATGAAAGAATACCTTTCAACAATTAAGTTGACAATTCCTGACACACTAATTTGGTTTTGGCACTGTTGTATTGTCTTTTCAGACTCATACTTTGATTGAGAGAAGCAAATTTTCCAGTCAAATGAGTGGAATATTGAGATAGTTGTCTTTGAGAAATATTTGAACCCTAACCCTAACTAGCAAAACCCGAAGCTAGGGTTAGGGTTTTATTCCCATACAATGTAGACAGTTTTTGATGGTATGGCTGTGTTTTAGGGCTAAAAGGATACTTAGGAAAGTAGTTCTTTCAATGTTTTCTCAACATATTTTTCTGACCTATATGGCTGTATACAGTGCTCTGCCCGAAAAAGGAATGGTGTCTGAATTGATCTACAAGCAACAGTAAGAAAGAACTATATTTAACTTTTAAACTCTTGCTTTGGGCTTTGAAATCACAGGCATATTAATAGACAAAGCCAAAATGTATTAGTTGTTTCGGACTTTTAGGCAATTAAGCCTAAATGTTCATTCATTCAGCACTCCGTTCAACACAAAATTTCCAATGAAAGAATACCTTTCAACAATTAAGTTGACCCTTCCTGACACACTAATTTGGTTTTGGCACTGTTGTATTGTCTTTTCAGACTCATACTTTGATTCAGAGAAGCAAATTTTCCAGTCAAATGAGTGGAATATTGAGATAGTTGTCTTTGAGAAATATTAGAACCCTAACCCTAACTAGCAAAACCCGAAGCTAGGGTTAGGGATTAATTCCCATACAATGTAGACAGTTTTTGATGGTATGGCTGTATTTTAGGGCTAAAAGGATACTTAGGAATGTAGTTCTTTCAGTGTTTCTCAACATTTTTTTCTGACCTATATGGCTGTATACAGTGCTCTGCCCGAAAAAGGAATGGTGTCTGAATTAATCTAAAAGCAACAGTAAGAAAGAACCATATTTAACTTTTAATCTCTTGCTTTGGGCTTTGAAATCACAGGCATATTAATAGACAAAGCCAAAATGTATTAGTTGTTTCGGACTTTTAGGCAATTAAGCCTAAATGTTCATTCATTCAGCACTCCGTTCAACACAAAATTTCCAATGAAAGAATACCTTTCAACAATTAAGTTGACCATTACTGACACACTAATTTGGTTTTGGCACTGTTGTATTGTCTTTTCAGACTCATACTTTGATTCAGAGAAGCAAATTTTCCAGTCAAATGAGTGGAATATTGAGATAGTTGTCTTTGAGAAATATTTGAACCCTAACCCTAACTAGCAAAACCCGAAGCTAGGGATAGGGTTTTATTCCCATACAATGTAGACAGTTTTTGATGGCATGGCTGTGTTTTAGGGCTGAAAGGATACTTAGGAATGTTGTTCTTTCAATGTTTTCTCAACATTTTTTTTCTGACCTATATGGCTGTATACAGTGCTCTGCCCGAAAAAGGAATGGTGTCTGAATTAATCTACAAGCAACAGTAAGAAAGAACCATATTTAACTTTTAAACTCTTTCTTTGGGCTTTGAAATCACAGGCATATTAATAGACAAAGCCAAAATGTATTAGTTGTTTCGGACTTTTAGGCAATTAAGCCTAAATGTTCATTCATTCAGCACTCCGTTCAACACAAAATTTCCAATGAAAGAATACCTTTCAACAATTAAGTTGACCATTACTGACACACTAATTTGGTTTTGGCACTGTTGTATTGTCTTTTCAGACTCATACTTTGATTCAGAGAAGCAAATTTTCCAGTCAAATGAGTGGAATATTGAGATAGTTGTCTTTGAGAAATATTTGAACCCTAACCCTAACTAGCAAAACCCGAAGCTAGGGTTAGGGTTTTATTCCCATACAATGTAGACAGTTTTCGATGGTATGGCTGTGTTTTAGGGCTAAAAGGATACTTAGGAAAGTAGTTCTTTCAATGTTTTCTCAACATATTTTTCTGACCTATATGGCTGTATACAGTGCTCTGCCCGAAAAAGGAATGGTGTCTGAATTGATCTACAAGCAACAGTAAGAAAGAACTATATTTAACTTTTAAACTCTTGCTTTGGGCTTTGAAATCACAGGCATATTAATAGACAAAGCCAAAATGTATTAGTTGTTACGGACTTTTAGGCAATTAAGCCTAAATGTTCATTCATTCAGCACTCCGTTCAACACAAAATTTCCAATGAAAGAATACCTTTCAACAATTAAGTTGACCATTCCTGACGCACTAATTTGGTTTTGGCACTGTTGTATTGTCTTTTCAGACTCATACTTTGATTCAGAGAAGCAAATTTTCCAGTCAAATGAGTGGAATATTGAGATAGTTGTCTTTGAGATATATTTGAACCCTAACCCTAACTAGCAAAACCCGAAGCTAGGGTTAGGGTTTCATTCCCATACAATATAGACAGTTTTTGATGGCATGGCTGTGTTTTAGGGCTGAAAGGATACTTAGGAATGTTGTTCTTTCAATGTTTTCTCAACATTGTTTTTCTGACCTATATGGCTGTATACAGTGCTCTGCCCGAAAAAGGAATGGTGTCTGAATTGATCTACAAGCAACAGTAAGAAAGAACCATATTTAACTTTTGAACTCTTGCTTTGGGCTTTGAAATCACAGGCATATTAATAGACAAAGCCAAAATGTATTAGTTGTTTCGGACTTTTAGGCAATTAAGCCTGAATGTTCATTCATTCAGCACTCCGTTTAACACAAAATTTCCAATGAAAGAATACCTTTCAACAATTAAGTTGACCCTTCCTGACGCACTAATTTGGTTTTGGCACTGTTGTATTGTCTTTTCAGACTCATACTTTGATTCAGAGAAGCAAATTTTCCAGTCAAATGAGTGGAATATTGAGATAGTTGTCTTTGAGATATATTTGAACCCTAACCCTAACTAGCAAAACCCGAAGCTAGGGTTAGGGTTTTATTCCCATACAATGTAGACAGTTTTTGATGGTATGGCTGTGTTTTAGGGCTAAAAGGATACTTAGGAATGTAGTTCTTTCTATGTTTTCTCAACATTTTTTTCTGACCTATATGGCTGTATACAGTGCTCTGCCCGAAAAAGGAATGGTGTCTGAATTGATCTACAAGCAACTGTAAGAAAGAACCATATTTAACTTTTAAACTCTTGCTTTGGGCTTTGAAATAACAGGCATATTAATAGACAAAGCCAAAATGTATTAGTTGTTTCGGACTTTTGGGCAACTTAAGCCTAAACGTTCATTCATTCAGCACTCCGTTCAACACAAAATTTCCAATGAAAGAATACCTTTCAACAATTAAGTTGACCATTCCTGACACACTAATTTGGTTTTGGCACTGTTGTATTGTCTTTTCAGACTTATACTTTGATTCAGAGAATCAAATTTTCCAGTCAAATGAGTGGAATATTGAGATAGTTATCTTTGAGAAATATTTGAACCCTAACCCTAACTAGCAAAACCCGAAGCTAGGGTTAGGGTTTTATTCCCATACAATATAGACAGTTTTTGATGGCATGGCTGTGTTTTAGGGCTGAAAGGATACTTAGGAATGTTGTTCTTTCAATGTTTTCTCAACATTGTTTTTCTGACCTATATGGCTGTATACAGTGCTCTGCCCGAAAAAGGAATGGTGTCTGAATTGATCTACAAGCAACAGTAAGAAAGAACCATATTTAACTTTTGAACTCTTGCTTTGGGCTTTGAAATCACAGGCATATTAATAGACAAAGCCAAAATGTATTAGTTGTTTCGGACTTTTAGGCAACGTAAGCCTAAACGTTTATTCATTCAGCACTCTGTTCAACACAAAATTTCCAATGAAAGAATACCTTTCAACAATTAAGTTGACCATTCCTGACACACTAATTTGGTTTTGGCACTGTTGTATTGTCTTTTCAGACTCATACTTTGATTCAGAGAAGCAAATTTTCCAGTCAAATGAGTGGAATATTGAGATAGTTGTCTTTGAGATATATTTGAACCCTAACCCTAACTAGCAAAACCCGAAGCTAGGGTTAGGGTTTTATTCCCATACAATATAGACAGTTTTTGATGGCATGGCTGTGTTTTAGGGCTGAAAGGATACTTAGGAATGTTGTTCTTTCAATGTTTTCTCAACATTGTTTTTCTGACCTATATGGCTGTATACAGTGCTCTGCCCGAAAAAGGAATGGTGTCTGAATTGATCTACAAGCAACAGTAAGAAAGAACCATATTTAACTTTTGAACTCTTGCTTTGGGCTTTGAAATCACAGGCATATTAATAGACAAAGCCAAAATGTATTAGTTGTTTCGGACTTTTAGGCAGCTTAAGCCTAAACGTTCATTCATTCAGCACTCCGTTCAACACAAAATTTCCAATGAAAGAATACCTTTCAACAATTAAGTTGACCCTTCCTGACACACTAATTTGGTTTTGGCACTGTTGTATTGTCTTTTCAGACTCATACTTTGATTCAGAGAAGCAAATTTTCCAGTCAAATGAGTGGAATATTGAGATAGTTGTCTTTGAGAAATATTTGAACCCTAACCCTAACTAGCAAAACCCGAAGCTAGGGTTAGGGTTTTATTCCCATACAATGTAGACAGTTTTTGATGGTATGGCTGTGTTTTAGGGCTAAAAGGATACTTAGGAATGTAGTTCTTTCAATGTTTTCTCAACATTTTTTTCTGACCTATATGGCTGTATACAGTGCTCTGCCCGAAAAGGGAATGGTGTCTGAATTGATCTACAAGCAACAGTAAGAAAGAACCTTTTTTAACTTTTAAACTCTTGCTTTGGGCTTTGAAATCATAGGCATATTAATAGACAAATCCAAAATGTATTAGTTGTTTCGGACTTTTAGGCAATTAAGCCTAAATGTTCATTCATTCAGCACTCCGTTCAACACAAAATTTCCAATGAAAGAATACCTTTCAACAATTAAGTTGACCCTTCCTGACACACTAATTTGGTTTTGGCACTGTTGTATTGTCTTTTCAGACTCATACTTTGATTCAGAGAAGCAAATTTTCCAGTCAAATGAGTGGAATATTGAGATAGTTGTCTTTGAGAAATATTTGAACCCTAACCCTAACTAGCAAAACCTGAAGCTAGGGTTAGGGTTTTATTCCCATACAATGTAGACAATTTTTGATGGTATGGCTGTGTTTTAGGGCTAAAAGGATACTTAGGAATGTTGTTCTTTCAATGTTTTCTCAACATTTTTTTCTGACCTATATGGCTGTATACAGTGCTCTGCCCGAAAAAGGAATGGTGTCTGAATTGATCTACAAGCAACAGTAAGAAAGAACCATATTTAACTTTTAAACTCTTGCTTTGGGCTTTGAAATCACAGGCATATTAATAGACAAATCCAAAATGTATTAGTTGTTTCGGACTTTTAGGCAATTAAGCCTAAATGTTCATTCATTCAGCACTCCGTTCAACACAAAATTTCCAATGAAAGAATACCTTTCAACAATTAAGTTGACCCTTCCTGACACACTAATTTGGTTTTGGCACTGTTGTATTGTCTTTTCAGACTCATACTTTGATTCAGAGAAGCAAATTTTCCAGTCAAATGAGTGGAATATTGAGATAGTTGTCTTTGAGAAATATTTGAACCCTAACCCTAACTAGCAAAACCTGAAGCTAGGGTTAGGGTTTTATTCCCATACAATGTAGACAATTTTTGATGGTATGGCTGTGTTTTAGGGCTAAAAGGATACTTAGGAATGTTGTTCTTTCAATGTTTTCTCAACATTTTTTTCTGACCTATATGGCTGTATACAGTGCTCTGCCCGAAAAAGGAATGGTGTCTGAATTGATCTACAAGCAACAGTAAGAAAGAACCATATTTAACTTTTAAACTCTTGCTTTGGGCTTTGAAATCACAGGCATATTAATAGACAAAGCCAAAATGTATTAGTTGTTTCGGACTTTTAGGCAATTAAGCCTGAATGTTCTTTCATTCAGCACTCCGTTTAACACAAAATTTCCAATGAAAGAATACCTTTCAACAATTAAGTTGACCCTTCCTGACGCACTAATTTGGTTTTGGCACTGTTGTATTGTCTTTTCAGACTCATACTTTGATTCAGAGAAGCAAATTTTCCAGTCAAATGAGTGGAATATTGAGATAGTTGTCTTTGAGAAATATTTGAACCCTAATCCTAACTAGCAAAACCCGAAGCTAGGGTTAGGGTTTTATTCCCATACAATGTAGACAGTTTTTGATGGCATGGCTGTGTTTTAGGGCTGAAAGGATACTTAGGAATATAGTTCTTTCAGTGTTTTCTCAACATTTTTTTCTGACCTATATGGCTGTATACAGTGCTCTGCCCGAAAAAGGAATGGTGTCTGAATTGATCTACAAGCAACAGTAAGAAAGAACCATATTTAACTTTTGAACTCTTGCTTTGGGCTTTGAAATCACAGGCATATTAATAGACAAAGCCAAAATGTATTAGTTGTTTCGGACTTTTAGGCAATTAACCCTAAATGTTCATTCATTCAGCACTCCGTTCAACACAAAATTTCCAATGAAAGAATACCTTTCAACAATTAAGTTGACCCTTCCTGACACACTAATTTGGTTTTGGCACTGTTGTATTGTCTTTTCAGACTCATACTTTGATTCAGAGAAGCAAATTTTCCAGTCAAATGAGTGGAATATTGAGATAGTTGTCTTTGAGAAATATTTGAACCCTAACCCTAACTAGCAAAACCTGAAGCTAGGGTTAGGGTTTTATTCCCATACAATGTAGACAATTTTTGATGGTATGGCTGTGTTTTAGGGCTAAAAGGATACTTAGGAATGTTGTTCTTTCAATGTTTTCTCAACATTTTTTTCTGACCTATATGGCTGTATACAGTGCTCTGCCCGAAAAAGGAATGGTGTCTGAATTGATCTACAAGCAACAGTAAGAAAGAACCATATTTAACTTTTAAACTCTTGCTTTGGGCTTTGAAATCACAGGCATATTAATAGACAAAGCCAAAATGTATTAGTTGTTTCGGACTTTTAGGCAATTAAGCCTGAATGTTCATTCATTCAGCACTCCGTTTAACACAAAATTTCCAATGAAAGAATACCTTTCAACAATTAAGTTGACCCTTCCTGACGCACTAATTTGGTTTTGGCACTGTTGTATTGTCTTTTCAGACTCATACTTTGATTCAGAGAAGCAAATTTTCCAGTCAAATGAGTGGAATATTGAGATAGTTGTCTTTGAGATATATTTGAACCCTAACCCTAACTAGCAAAACCCGAAGCTAGGGTTAGGGTTTTATTCCCATACAATGTAGACAGTTTTTGATGGTATGGCTGTGTTTTAGGGCTAAAAGGATACTTAGGAATGTAGTTCTTTCTATGTTTTCTCAACATTTTTTTCTGACCTATATGGCTGTATACAGTGCTCTGCCCAAAAAAGGAATGGTGTCTGAATTGATCTACAAGCAACTGTAAGAAAGAACCATATTTAACTTTTAAACTCTTGCTTTGGGCTTTGAAATAACAGGCATATTAATAGACAAAGCCAAAATGTATTAGTTGTTTCGGACTTTTGGGTAACTTAAGCCTAAACGTTCATTCATTCAGCACTCCGTTCAACACAAAATTTCCAATGAAAGAATACCTTTCAACAATTAAGTTGACCATTCCTGACACACTAATTTGGTTTTGGCACTGTTGTATTGTCTTTTCAGACTTATACTTTGATTCAGAGAAGCAAATTTTCCAGTCAAATGAGTGGAATATTGAGATAGTTGTCTTTGAGAAATATTTGAACCCTAACCCTAACTAGCAAAACCCGAAGCTAGGGTTAGGGTTTTATTCCCATACAATATAGACAGTTTTTGATGGCATGGCTGTGTTTTAGGGCTGAAAGGATACTTAGGAATGTTGTTCTTTCAATGTTTTCTCAACATTGTTTTTCTGACCTATATGGCTGTATACAGTGCTCTGCCCGAAAAAGGAATGGTGTCTGAATTGATCTACAAGCAACAGTAAGAAAGAACCATATTTAACTTTTGAACTCTTGCTTTGGGCTTTGAAATCACAGGCATATTAATAGACAAAGCCAAAATGTATTAGTTGTTTCGGACTTTTAGGCAACTTAAGCCTAAACGTTTATTCATTCAGCACTCCGTTCAACACAAAATTTCCAATGAAAGAATACCTTTCAACAATTAAGTTGACCATTCCTGACGCACTAATTTGGTTTTGGCACTGTTGTATTGTCTTTTCAGACTCATACTTTGATTCAGAGAAGCAAATTTTCCAGTCAAATGAGTGGAATATTGAGATAGTTGTCTGTGAGATATATTTGAACCCTAACCCTAACTAGCAAAACCCGAAGCTAGGGTTAGGGTTTTATTCCCATACAATATAGACAGTTTTTGATGGCATGGCTGTGTTTTAGGGCTGAAAGGATACTTAGGAATGTTGTTCTTTCAATGTTTTCTCAACATTGTTTTTCTGACCTATATGGCTGTATACAGTGCTCTGCCCGAAAAAGGAATGGTGTCTGAATTGATCTACAAGCAACAGTAAGAAAGAACCAAATTTAACTTTTGAACTCTTGCTTTGGGCTTTGAAATCACAGGCATATTAATAGACAAAGCCAAAATGTATTAGTTGTTTCGGACTTTTAGGCAACTTAAGCCTAAACGTTTATTCATTCAGCACTCCGTTCAACACAAAATTTCCAATTAAAGAATACCTTTCAACAATTAAGTTGACCATTCCTGACGCACTAATTTGGTTTTGGCACTGTTGTATTGTCTTTTCAGACTCATACTTTGATTCAGAGAAGCAAATTTTCCAGTCAAATGAGTGGAATATTGAGATAGTTGTCTTTGAGATATATTTGAACCCTAACCCTAACTAGCAAAACCCGAAGCTAGGGTTACGGTTTTATTCCCATACAATGTAGACAGTTTTTGATGGTATGGCTGTGTTTTAGGGCTAAAAGGATACTTAGGAATGTAGTTCTTTCTATGTTTTCTCAACATTTTTTTCTGACCTATATGGCTGTATACAGTGCTCTGCCCGAAAAAGGAATGGTGTCTGAATTGATCTACAAGCAACTGTAAGAAAGAACCAGATTTAACTTTTAAACTCTTGCTTTGGGCTTTGAAATAACAGGCATATTAATAGACAAAGCCAAAATGTATTAGTTGTTTCGGACTTTTGGGCAACTTAAGCCTAAACGTTCATTCATTCAGCACTCCGTTCAACACAATATTTCCAATGAAAGAATACCTTTCAACAATTAAGTTGACCATTCCTGACACACTAATTTGGTTTTGGCACTGTTGTATTGTCTTTTCAGACTTATACTTTGATTCAGAGAGGCAAATTTTCCAGTCAAATGAGTGGAATATTGAGATAGTTGTCTTTGAGAAATATTTGAACCCTAACCCTAACTAGCAAAACCCGAAGCTAGGGTTAGGGTTTTATTCCCATACAATATAGACATTTTTTGATGGCATGGCTGTGTTTTAGGGCTGAAAGGATACTTTGGAATGTTGTTCTTTCAATGTTTTCTCAACATTGTTTTTCTGACCTATATGGCTGTATACAGTGCTCTGCCCGAAAAAGGAATGGTGTCTGAATTGATCTACAAGCAACAGTAAGAAAGAACCATATTTAACTTTTGAACTCTTGCTTTGGGCTTTGAAATCACAGGCATATTAATAGACAAAGCCAAAATGTATTAGTTGTTTCAGACTTTTAGGCAACTTAAGCCTAAACGTTTATTCATTCAGCACTCCGTTCAACACAAAATTTCCAATGAAAGAATACCTTTCAACAATTAAGTTGACCCTTCCTGACACACTAATTTGGTTTTGGCACTGTTGTATTGTCTTTTCAGACTCATATTTTGATTCAGAGAAGCAAATTTTCCAGTCAAATGAGTGGAATATTGAGATAGTTGTCTTTGAGAAATATTTGAACCCTAACCCTAACTAGCAAAACCCGAAGCTAGGGTTAGGGTTTTATTCCCATACAATGTAGACAGTTTTTGATGGTATGGCTGTGTTTTAGGGCTAAATGGATACTTAGGAATGTAGTTCTTTCAATGTTTTCTCAACATTTTTTTCTGACCTATATGGCTGTATACAGTGCTCTGCCCGAAAAAGGAATGGTGTCTCAATTGATCTACAAGCAACAGTAAGAAAGAACCTGATTTAACTTTTAAACTCTTGCTTTGGGCTTTGAAATCACAGGCATATTAATAGACAAAGCCAAAATGTATTAGTTGTTTCGGACTTTTAGGCAACTTAAGCCTAAACGTTCATTCATTCAGCATTCCGTTCAACACAAAATTTCCAATGAAAGAATACCTTTCAACAATTAAGTTGACCATTCCTGACACACTAATTTGGTTTTGGCACTGTTGTATTGTCTTTTCAGACTCATACTTTGATTCAGAGAAGCAAATTTTCCAGTCAAATGAGTGGAATATTGAGATAGTTGTCTTTGAGATATATTTGAACCCTAACCCTAACTAGCGAAACCCGAAGCTAGGGTTAGGGTTTTATTCCCATACAATGTAGACAGTTTTTGATGGCATGGCTGTGTTTTAGGGCTAAAAGGATACTTAGGAATGTTGTTCTTTCAATGTTTTCTCAACATTTTTTTCTGACCTATATGGCTGTATACAGTGCTCTGCCCGAAAAAGGAATGGTGTCTGAATTGATCTACAAGCAACAGTAAGAAAGAACCATATTTAACTTTTAAACTCTTGCTTTGGGCTTTCAAATCACAGGCATATTAATAGACAAATCCAAAATGTATTAGTTGTTTCGGACTTTTAGGCAATTAAGCCTAAATGTTCATTCATTCAGCACTCCGTTCAACACAAAATTTCCAATGAAAGAATACCTTTCAACAATTAAGTTGACCCTTCCTGACACACTAATTTGGTTTTGGCACTGTTGTATTGTCTTTTCAGACTCATACTTTGATTCAGAGAAGCAAATTTTCCAGTCAAATGAGTGGAATATTGAGATAGTTGTCTTTGAGAAATATTTGAACCCTAACCCTAACTAGCAAAACCCGAAGCTAGGGTTAGGGTTTTATTCCCATACAATGTAGACAGTTTTTGATGGCATGGCTGTGTTTTAGGGCTAAAAGGATACTTAGGAATGTAGTTCTTTCAATGTTTTCTCAACATTTTTTTCTGACCTATATGGCTGTATACAGTGCTCTGCCCGAAAAAGGAATGGTGTCTCAATTGATCTACAAGCAACAGTAAAAAAGAACCTGATTTAACTTTTAAACTCTTGCTTTGGGCTTTGAAATCACAGGCATATTAATAGACAAAGCCAAAATGTATTAGTTGTTTCGGACTTTTAGGCAACTTAAGCCTAAACGTTCATTCATTCAGCATTCCGTTCAACACAAAATTTCCAATGAAAGAATACCTTTCAACAATTAAGTTGACCATTCCTGACACACTAATTTGGTTTTGGCACTGTTATATTGTCTTTTCAGACTCATACTTTGATTCAGAGAAGCAAATTTTCCAGTCAAATGAGTGGAATATTGAGATAGTTGTCTTTGAGAAATATTTGAACCCTAACCCTAACTAGCAAAACCCGAAGCTAGGGTTAGGGTTTTATTCCCATACAATGTAGACAGTTTTTGATGGTATGGCTGTGTTTTAGGGCTAAATGGATACTTAGGAATGTAGTTCTTTCAATGTTTTCTCAACATTTTTTTCTGACCTATATGGCTGTATACAGTGCTCTGCCCGAAAAAGGAATGGTGTCTCAATTGATCTACAAGCAACAGTAAGAAAGAACCTGATTTAACTTTTAAACTCTTGCTTTGGGCTTTGAAATCACAGGCATATTAATAGACAAAGCCAAAATGTATTAGTTGTTTCGGACTTTTAGGCAACTTAAGCCTAAACGTTCATTCATTCAGCATTCCGTTCAACACAAAATTTCCAATGAAAGAATACCTTTCAACAATTAAGTTGACCATTCCTGACACACTAATTTGGTTTTGGCACTGTTTTATTGTCTTTTCAGACTCATACTTTGATTCAGAGAAGCAAATTTTCCAGTCAAATGAGTGGAATATTGAGATAGTTGTCTTTGAGAAATATTTGAACCCTAACCCTAACTAGCAAAACCCGAAGCTAGGGTTAGGGTTTTATTCCCATACAATGTAGACAGTTTTTGATGGTATGGCTGTGTTTTGGGGCTAAAAGGATACTTAGGAATATTGTTCTTTCAATGTTTTCTCAACATATTTTTCTGACCTATATGGCTGTATACAGTGCTCTGCCCGAAAAAGGAATGGTGTCTGAATTGATCTACAAGCAACAGTAAGAAAGAACTATATTTAACTTTTAAACTCTTGCTTTGGGCTTTGAAATCACAGGCATATTAATAGACAAAGCCAAAATGTATTAGTTGTTTCGGACTTTTAGGCAATTAAGCCTAAATGTTCATTCATTCAGCACTCCGTTCAACACAAAATTTCCAATGAAAGAATACCTTTCAACAATTAAGTTGACCCTTCCTGACACACTAATTTGGTTTTGGCACTGTTGTATTGTCTTTTCAGACTCATACTTTGATTCAGAGAAGCAAATTTTCCAGTCAAATGAGTGGAATATTGAGATAGTTGTCTTTGAGAAATCTTTGAACCCTAACCCTAACTAGCAAAACCCGAAGCTAGGGTTAGGGTTTTATTCCCATACAATGTAGACAGTTTTTGATGGCATGGCTGTGTTTTAGGGCTGAAAGGATACTTAGGAATGTTGTTCTTTCAATGTTTTCTCAACATTTTTTTCTGACCTATATGGCTGTATACAGTGCTCTGCCCGAAAAAGGAATGGTGTCTGAATTGATCTACAAGCAACAGTAAGAAAGAACTATATTTAACTTTTAAACTCTTGCTTTGGGCTTTGAAATCACAGGCATTTTAATAGACAAAGCCAAAATGTATTAGTTGTTTCGGACTTTTAGGCAACTTAAGCCTAAACGTTCATTCATTCAGCACTCCGTTCAACACAAAATTTCCAATGAAAGAATACCTTTCAACAATTAAGTTGACAATTCCTGACACACTAATTTGGTTTTGGCACTGTTGTATTGTCTTTTCAGACTCATACTTTGATTCAGAGAAGCAAATTTTCCAGTCAAATGAGTGGAATATTGAGATAGTTGTCGTTGAGAAATATTTGAACCCTAACCCTAACTAGCAAAACCCGAAGCTAGGGTTAGGGTTTTATTCCCATACAATGTAGACAGTTTTTGATGGCATGGCTGTGTTTTAGGGCTGAAAGGATACTTAGGAATGTTGTTCTTTCAATGTTTTCTCAACATTTTTTTTCTGACCTATATGGCTGTATACAGTGCTCTGCCCGAAAAAGGAATGGTGTCTGAATTAATCTACAAGCAACAGTAAGAAAGAACCATATTTAACTTTTAAACTCTTGCTTTGGGCTTTGAAATCACAGGCATATTAATAGACAAAGCCAAAATGTATTAGTTGTTTCGGACTTTTAGGCAATTAAGCCTAAATGTTCATTCATTCAGCACTCCGTTCAACACAAAATTTCCAATGAAAGAATACCTTTCAACAATTACGTTGACCATTCCTGACACACTAATTTGGTTTTGGCACTGTTGTATTGTCTTTTCAAACTCATACTTTGATTCAGAGAAGCAAATTTTCCAGTCAAATGAGTGGAATATTGAGATAGTTGTCATTGAGAAATATTTGAACCCTAACCCTAACTAGCAAAACCCGAAGCTAGGGTTAGGGTTTTATTCCCATACAATGTAGACAGTTTTTGATGGTATGGCTGTGTTTTAGGGCTAAAAGGATACTTAGGAATGTAGTTCTTTCCATGTTTTCTCAACATTTTTTCTGACCTATATGGCTGTATACAGTGCTCTGCCCGAAAAAGGAATGGTGTCTGAATTGATCTACAAGCAACAGTAAGAAAGAACCATATTTAACTTTTAATCTCTTGCTTTGGGCTTTGAAATCACAGGCATTTTAATAGACAAAGCCAAAATGTATTAGTTGTTTCGGATTTTTAGGCAACTTAACCCTAAACGTTCATTCATTCAACACTCCGTTCAACACAAAATTTCCAATGAAAGAATACCTTTCAACAATTAAGTTGACAATTCCTGACACACTAATTTGGTTTTGGCACTGTTGTATTGTCTTTTCAGACTCATACTTTGATTGAGAGAAGCAAATTTTCCAGTCAAATGAGTGGAATATTGAGATAGTTGTCTTTGAGAAATATTTGAACCCTAACCCTAACTAGCAAAACCCGAAGCTAGGGTTAGGGTTTTATTCCCATACAATGTAGACAGTTTTTGATGGTATGGCTGTGTTTTAGGGCTAAAAGGATACTTAGGAAAGTAGTTCTTTCAATGTTTTCTCAACATATTTTTCTGACCTATATGGCTGTATACAGTGCTCTGCCCGAAAAAGGAATGGTGTCTGAATTGATCTACAAGCAACAGTAAGAAAGAACTATATTTAACTTTTAAACTCTTGCTTTGGGCTTTGAAATCACAGGCATATTAATAGACAAAGCCAAAATGTATTAGTTGTTTCGGACTTTTAGGCAATTAAGCCTAAATGTTCATTCATTCAGCACTCCGTTCAACACAAAATTTCCAATGAAAGAATACCTTTCAACAATTAAGTTGACCCTTCCTGACACACTAATTTGGTTTTGGCACTGTTGTATTGTCTTTTCAGACTCATACTTTGATTCAGAGAAGCAAATTTTCCAGTCAAATGAGTGGAATATTGAGATAGTTGTCTTTGAGAAATATTAGAACCCTAACCCTAACTAGCAAAACCCGAAGCTAGGGTTAGGGATTAATTCCCATACAATGTAGACAGTTTTTGATGGTATGGCTATATTTTAGGGCTAAAAGGATACTTAGGAATGTAGTTCTTTCAGTGTTTCTCAACATTTTTTTCTGACCTATATGGCTGTATACAGTGCTCTGCCCGAAAAAGGAATGGTGTCTGAATTAATCTAAAAGCAACAGTAAGAAAGAACCATATTTAACTTTTAATCTCTTGCTTTGGGCTTTGAAATCACAGGCATATTAATAGACAAAGCCAAAATGTATTAGTTGTTTCGGACTTTTAGGCAATTAAGCCTAAATGTTCATTCATTCAGCACTCCGTTCAACACAAAATTTCCAATGAAAGAATACCTTTCAACAATTAAGTTGACCATTACTGACACACTAATTTGGTTTTGGCACTGTTGTATTGTCTTTTCAGACTCATACTTTGATTCAGAGAAGCAAATTTTCCAGTCAAATGAGTGGAATATTGAGATAGTTGTCTTTGAGAAATATTTGAACCCTAACCCTAACTAGCAAAACCCGAAGCTAGGGATAGGGTTTTATTCCCATACAATGTAGACAGTTTTTGATGGCATGGCTGTGTTTTAGGGCTGAAAGGATACTTAGGAATGTTGTTCTTTCAATGTTTTCTCAACATTTTTTTTCTGACCTATATGGCTGTATACAGTGCTCTGCCCGAAAAAGGAATGGTGTCTGAATTAATCTACAAGCAACAGTAAGAAAGAACCATATTTAACTTTTAAACTCTTTCTTTGGGCTTTGAAATCACAGGCATATTAATAGACAAAGCCAAAATGTATTAGTTGTTTCGGACTTTTAGGCAATTAAGCCTAAATGTTCATTCATTCAGCACTCCGTTCAACACAAAATTTCCAATGAAAGAATACCTTTCAACAATTAAGTTGACCCTTCCTGACACACTAATTTGGTTTTGGCACTGTTGTATTGTCTTTTCAGACTCATACTTTGATTCAGAGAAGCAAATTTTCCAGTCAAATGAGTGGAATATTGAGATAGTTGTCTTTGAGAAATATTTGAACCCTAACCCTAACTAGCAAAACCCGAAGCTAGGGTTTGGGTTTTATTCCCATACAATGTAGACAGTTTTTGATGGCATGGCTGTGTTTTAGGGCTGAAAGGATACTTAGGAATGTTGTTCTTTCAATGTTTTCTCAACATTTTTTTCTGACCTATATGGCTGTATACAGTGCTCTGCCCGAAAAAGGAATGGTGTCTGAATTGATCTACAAGCAACAGTAAGAAAGAACCATATTTAACTTTTAAACTCTTGCTTTGGGCTTTGAAATCACAGGCATATTAATAGACAAAGCCAAAATGTATTAGTTGTTTCGGACTTTTAGGCAATTAAGCCTAAATGTTCATTCATTCAGCACTCCGTTCAACACAAAATTTCCAATGAAAGAATACCTTTCAACAATTAAGTTGACAATTCCTGACACACTAATTTGGTTTTGGCACTGTTGTATTGTCTTTTCAGACTCATACTTTGATTCAGAGAAGCAAATTTTCCAGTCAAATGAGTGGAATATTGAGATAGTTGTCTTTGAGAAATATTTGAACCCTAACCCTAACTAGCAAAACCCGAAGCTAGGGATAGGGTTTTATTCCCATACAATGTAGACAGTTTTTGATGGCATGGCTGTGTTTTAGGGCTGAAAGGATACTTAGGAATGTTGTTCTTTCAATGTTTTCTCAACATTTTTTTTCTGACCTATATGGCTGTATACAGTGCTCTGCCCGAAAAAGGAATGGTGTCTGAATTAATCTACAAGCAACAGTAAGAAAGAACCATATTTAACTTTTAAACTCTTGCTTTGGGCTTTGAAATCACAGGCATATTAATAGACAAAGCCAAAATGTATTAGTTGTTTCGGACTTTTAGGCAATTAAGCCTAAATGTTCATTCATTCAGCACTCCGTTCAACACAAAATTTCCAATGAAAGAATACCTTTCAACAATTACGTTGACCATTCCTGACACACTAATTTGGTTTTGGCACTGTTGTATTGTCTTTTCAGACTCATACTTTGATTCAGAGAAGCAAATTTTCCAGTCAAATGAGTGGAATATTGAGATAGTTGTCTTTGAGAAATATTAGAACCCTAACCCTAACTAGCAAAACCCGAAGCTAGGGTTAGGGATTAATTCCCATACAATGTAGACAGTTTTTGATGGTATGGCTGTATTTTAGGGCTAAAAGGATACTTAGGAATGTAGTTCTTTCAGTGTTTCTCAACATTTTTTTCTGACCTATATGGCTGTATACAGTGCTCTGCCCGAAAAAGGAATGGTGTCTGAATTAATCTAAAAGCAACAGTAAGAAAGAACCATATTTAACTTTTAATCTCTTGCTTTGGGCTTTGAAATCACAGGCATATTAATAGACAAAGCCAAAATGTATTAGTTGTTTCGGACTTTTAGGCAATTAAGCCTAAATGTTCATTCATTCAGCACTCCGTTCAACACAAAATTTCCAATGAAAGAATACCTTTCAACAATTAAGTTGACCATTACTGACACACTAATTTGGTTTTGGCACTGTTGTATTGTCTTTTCAGACTCATACTTTGATTCAGAGAAGCAAATTTTCCAGTCAAATGAGTGGAATATTGAGACAGTTGTCTTTGAGAAATATTTGAACCCTAACCCTAACTAGCAAAACCCGAAGCTAGGGATAGGGTTTTATTCCCATACAATGTAGACAGTTTTTGATGGCATGGCTGTGTTTTAGGGCTGAAAGGATACTTAGGAATGTTGTTCTTTCAATGTTTTCTCAACATTTTTTTTCTGACCTATATGGCTGTATACAGTGCTCTGCCCGAAAAAGGAATGGTGTCTGAATTAATCTACAAGCAACAGTAAGAAAGAACCATATTTAACTTTTAAACTCTTTCTTTGGGCTTTGAAATCACAGGCATATTAATAGACAAAGCCAAAATGTATTAGTTGTTTCGGACTTTTAGGCAATTAAGCCTAAATGTTCATTCATTCAGCACTCCGTTCAACACAAAATTTCCAATGAAAGAATACCTTTCAACAATTAAGTTGACCATTACTGACACACTAATTTGGTTTTGGCACTGTTGTATTGTCTTTTCAGACTCATACTTTGATTCAGAGAAGCAAATTTTCCAGTCAAATGAGTGGAATATTGAGATAGTTGTCTTTGAGAAATATTTGAACCCTAACCCTAACTAGCAAAACCCGAAGCTAGGGTTAGGGTTTTATTCCCATACAATGTAGACAGTTTTTGATGGTATGGCTGTGTTTTAGGGCTAAAAGGATACTTAGGAAAGTAGTTCTTTCAATGTTTTCTCAACATATTTTTCTGACCTATATGGCTGTATACAGTGCTCTGCCCGAAAAAGGAATGGTGTCTGAATTGATCTACAAGCAACAGTAAGAAAGAACTATATTTAACTTTTAAACTCTTGCTTTGGGCTTTGAAATCACAGGCATATTAATAGACAAAGCCAAAATGTATTAGTTGTTACGGACTTTTAGGCAATTAAGCCTAAATGTTCATTCATTCAGCACTCCGTTCAACACAAAATTTCCAATGAAAGAATACCTTTCAACAATTAAGTTGACCCTTCCTGACACACTAATTTGGTTTTGGCACTGTTGTATTGTCTTTTCAAACTCATACTTTGATTCAGAGAAGCAAATTTTCCAGTCAAATGAGTGGAATATTGAGATAGTTGTCTTTGAGAAATATTTGAACCCTAACCCTAACTAGCAAAACCCGAAGCTAGGGTTTGGGTTTTATTCCCATACAATGTAGACAGTTTTTGATGGCATGGCTGTGTTTTAGGGCTGAAAGGATACTTAGGAATGTTGTTCTTTCAATGTTTTCTCAACATTTTTTTCTGACCTATATGGCTGTATACAGTGCTCTGCCCGAAAAAGGAATGGTGTCTGAATTGATCTACAAGCAACAGTAAGAAAGAACCATATTTAACTTTTAAACTCTTGCTTTGGGCTTTGAAATCATAGGCATATTAATAGACAAAGCCAAAATGTATTAGTTGTTTCGGACTTTTAGGCAATTAAGCCTAAATGTTCATTCATTCAGCACTCCGTTCAACACAAAATTTCCAATGAAAGAATACCTTTCAACAATTAAGTTGACCCTTCCTGACACACTAATTTGGTTTTGGCACTGTTGTATTGTCTTTTCAGACTCATACTTTGATTCAGAGAAGCAAATTTTCCAGTCAAATGAGTGGAATATTGAGATAGTTGTCTTTGAGAAATATTTGAACCCTAACCCTAACTAGCAAAACCCGAAGCTAGGGTTTGGGTTTTATTCCCATACAATGTAGACAGTTTTTGATGGCATGGCTGTGTTTTAGGGCTGAAAGGATACTTAGGAATGTTGTTCTTTCAATGTTTTCTCAACATTTTTTTCTGACCTATATGGTTGTATACAGTGCTCTGCCCGAAAAAGGAATGGTGTCTGAATTGATCTACAAGCAACAGTAAGAAAGAACCATATTTAACTTTTAAACTCTTGCTTTGGGCTTTGAAATCACAGGCATATTAATAGACAAAGCCAAAATGTATTAGTTGTTTCGGACTTTTAGGCAATTAAGCCTAAATGTTCATTCATTCAGCACTCCGTTCAACACAAAATTTCCAATGAAAGAATACCTTTCAACAATTAAGTTGACAATTCCTGACACACTAATTTGGTTTTGGCACTGTTGTATTGTCTTTTCAGACTCATACTTTGATTCAGAGAAGCAAATTTTCCAGTCAAATGAGTGGAATATTGAGATAGTTGTCTTTGAGAAATATTTGAACCCTAACCCTAACTAGCAAAACCCGAAGCTAGGGATAGGGTTTTATTCCCATACAATGTAGACAGTTTTTGATGGCATGGCTGTGTTTTAGGGCTGAAAGGATACTTAGGAATGTTGTTCTTTCAATGTTTTCTCAACATTTTTTTTCTGACCTATATGGCTGTATACAGTGCTCTGCCCGAAAAAGGAATGGTGTCTGAATTAATCTACAAGCAACAGTAAGAAAGAACCATATTTAACTTTTAAACTCTTGCTTTGGGCTTTGAAATCACAGGCATATTAATAGACAAAGCCAAAATGTATTAGTTGTTTCGGACTTTTAGGCAATTAAGCCTAAATGTTCATTCATTCAGCACTCCGTTCAACACAAAATTTCCAATGAAAGAATACCTTTCAACAATTACGTTGACCATTCCTGACACACTAATTTGGTTTTGGCACTGTTGTATTGTCTTTTCAAACTCATACTTTGATTCAGAGAAGCAAATTTTCCAGTCAAATGAGTGGAATATTGAGATAGTTGTCTTTGAGAAATATTTGAACCCTAACCCTAACTAGCAAAACCCGAAGCTAGGGTTTGGGTTTTATTCCCATACAATGTAGACAGTTTTTGATGGCATGGCTGTGTTTTAGGGCTGAAAGGATACTTAGGAATGTTGTTCTTTCAATGTTTTCTCAACATTTTTTTCTGACCTATATGGCTGTATACAGTGCTCTGCCCGAAAAAGGAATGGTGTCTGAATTGATCTACAAGCAACAGTAAGAAAGAACCATATTTAACTTTTAAACTCTTGCTTTGGGCTTTGAAATCACAGGCATATTAATAGACAAAGCCAAAATGTATTAGTTGTTTCGGACTTTTAGGCAATTAAGCCTAAATGTTCATTCATTCAGCACTCCGTTCAACACAAAATTTCCAATGAAAGAATACCTTTCAACAATTAAGTTGACAATTCCTGACACACTAATTTGGTTTTGGCACTGTTGTATTGTCTTTTCAGACTCATACTTTGATTCAGAGAAGCAAATTTTCCAGTCAAATGAGTGGAATATTGAGATAGTTGTCTTTGAGAAATATTTGAACCCTAATCCTAACTAGCAAAACCCGAAGCTAGGGATAGGGTTTTATTCCCATACAATGTAGACAGTTTTTGATGGCATGGCTGTGTTTTAGGGCTGAAAGGATACTTAGGAATGTTGTTCTTTCAATGTTTTCTCAACATTTTTTTTCTGACCTATATGGCTGTATACAGTGCTCTGCCCGAAAAAGGAATGGTGTCTGAATTAATCTACAAGCAACAGTAAGAAAGAACCATATTTAACTTTTAAACTCTTGCTTTGGGCTTTGAAATCACAGGCATATTAATAGACAAAGCCAAAATGTATTAGTTGTTTCGGACTTTTAGGCAATTAAGCCTAAATGTTCATTCATTCAGCACTCCGTTCAACACAAAATTTCCAATGAAAGAATACCTTTCAACAATTACGTTGACCATTCCTGACACACTAATTTGGTTTTGGCACTGTTGTATTGTCTTTTCAAACTCATACTTTGATTCAGAGAAGCAAATTTTTCAGTTAAATGAGTGGAATATTGAGATAGTTGTCTTTGAGAAATATTTGAACCCTAACCCTAACTAGCAAAACCCGAAGCTAGGGTTAGGGTTTTATTCCCATACAATGCAGACAGTTTTTGATGGTATGGCTGTGTTTTAGGGCTAAAAGGATACTTAGGAAAGTAGTTCTTTCAATGTTTTCTCAACATATTTTTCTGACCTATATGGCTGTATACAGTGCTCTGCCCGAAAAAGGAATGGTGTCTGAATTGATCAACAAGCAACAGTAAGAAAGAACCTTATTTAACTTTTAAACTCTTGCTTTGGGCTTTGAAATCACAGGCATATTAATAGACAAAGCCAAAATGTATTAGTTGTTTCGGACTTTTAGGCAATTATGCCTAAATGTTCATTCATTCAGCACTCCGTTCAACACAAAATTTCCAATGAAAGAATACCTTTCAACAATTAAGTTGACCCTTCCTGACACACTAATTTGGTTTTGGCACTGTTGTATTGTCTTTTCAGACTCATACTTTGATTCAGAGAAGCAAATTTTCCAGTCAAATGAGTGGAATATTGAGATAGTTGTCTTTGAGAAATATTTGAACCCTAACCCTAACTAGCAAAACCCGAAGCTAGGGTTTGGGTTTTATTCCCATACAATGTAGACAGTTTTTGATGGCATGGCTGTGTTTTAGGGCTGAAAGGATACTTAGGAATGTTGTTCTTTCAATGTTTTCTCAACATTTTTTTCTGACCTATATGGCTGTATACAGTGCTCTGCACGAAAAAGGAATGGTGTCTGAATTGATCTACAAGCAACAGTAAGAAAGAACTATATTTAACTTTTAAACTCTTGCTTTGGGCTTTGAAATCATAGGCATATTAATAGACAAAGCCAAAATGTATTAGTTGTTTCGGACTTTTAGGCAACTTTAGCCTAAATGTTCATTCATTCAGCACTCCGTTCAACACAAAATTTCCAATGAAAGAATACCTTTCAACAATTACGTTGACCATTCCTGACACACTAATTTGGTTTTGGCACTGTTGTATTGTCTTTTCAAACTCATACTTTGATTCAGAGAAGCAAATTTTCCAGTCAAATGAGTGGAATATTGAGATAGTTGTCATTGAGAAATATTTGAACCCTAACCCTAACTAACAAAACCCGAAGCTAGGGTTAGGGTTTTATTCCCATACAATGTAGACAGTTTTTGATGGTATGGCTGTGTTTTAGGGCTAAAAGGATACTTAGGAATGTAGTTCTTTCAATGTTTTCTCAACATTTTTTTCTGACCTATATGGCTGTATACAGTGCTCTGCCCGAAAAAGGAATGGTGTCTCAATTGATCTACAAGCAACAGTAAGAAAGAACCATATTTAACTTTTAAACTCTTGCTTTGGGCTTTGAAATCACAGGCATTTTAATAGACAAAGCCAAAATGTATTAGTTGTTTCGGACTTTTAGGCAATTAAGCCTAAATGTTCATTCATTCAGCACTCCGTTCAACACAAAATTTCCAATGAAAGAATACCTTTCAACAATTACGTTGACCATTCCTGACACACTAATTTGGTTTTGGCACTGTTGTATTGTCTTTTCAGACTCATACTTTGATTCAGAGAAGCAAATTTTCCAGTCAAATGAGTGGAATATTGAGATAGTTGTCTTTGAGAAATATTTGAACCCTAACCCTAACTAGCAAAACCCGATGCTAGGGTTAGGGTTTTATTCCCATACAATGTAGACAGTTTTTGATGGCATGGCTGTGTTTTAGGGCTGAAAGGATACTTAGGAATGTTGTTCTTTCAATGTTTTCTCAACATTTTTTTCTGACCTATAAGGCTGTATACAGTGCTCTGCCCGAAAAAGGAATGGTGTCTGAATTGATCTACAAGCAACAGTGAGAAAGAACTATATTTAACTTTTAAACTTTTGCTTTGGGCTTTGAAATCATAGGCATATTAATAGACAAAGCCAAAATGTATTAGTTGTTTCGGACTTTTAGGCAACTTTAGCCTAAATGTTCATTCATTCAGCACTCCGTTCAACACAAAATTTCCAATGAAAGAATACCTTTCAACAATTACGTTGACCATTCCTGACACACTAATTTGGTTTTGGAACTGTTGTATTGTCTTTTCAAACTCATACTTTGATTCAGAGAAGCAAATTTTCCAGTCAAATGAGTGGAATATTGAGATAGTTGTCATTGAGAAATATTTGAACCCTAACCCTAACTAGCAAAACCCGAAGCTAGGGTTAGGGTTTTATTCCCATACAATGTAGACAGTTTTTGATGGTATGGCTGTGTTTTAGGGCTAAAAGGATACTTAGGAATGTAGTTCTTTCAATGTTTTCTCAACATTTTTTTCTGACCTATATGGCTGTATACAGTGCTCTGCCCGAAAAAGGAATGGTGTCTCAATTGATCTACAAGCAACAGTAAGAAAGAACCATATTTAACTTTTAAACTCTTGCTTTGGGCTTTGAAATCACAGGCATTTAAAAAGACAAAGCCAAAATGTATTAGTTGTTTCGGACTTTTAGGCAACTTAAGCCTAAACGTTCATTCATTCAGCACTCCGTTCAACACAAAATTTCCAATGAAAGAATACCGTTCAACAATTAAGTTGACTATTCCTGACACACTAATTTGGTTTTGGCACTGTTGTATTGTCTTTTCAGACTCATACATTGATTCAGAGAAGCAAATTTTCCAGTCAAATGAGTGGAATATTGAGATAGTTGTCTTTGAGAAATATTTGAACCCTAACCCTAACTAGCAAAACCCGAAGCTAGCGTTAAGGTTTTATTCCCATACAATGTAGACAGTTTTTGATGGTATGGCTGTGTTTTAGGGCTAAAAGGATACTTAGGAATGTAGTTCTTTCAGTGTTTTCTCAACATTTTTTTCTGACCTATATGGCTGTATACAGTGCTCTGCCCGAAAAAGGAATGGTGTCTGAATTGATCTACAAGCAACAGTAAGAAAGAACCATATTTAACTTTTAATCTCTTGCTTTGGGCTTTGAAATCACAGGCATATTAATAGACAAAGCCAAAATGTATTAGTTGTTTCGGACTTTTAGGCAATTAAGCCTAAATGTTCATTCATTCAGCACTCCGTTCAACACAAAATTTCCAATGAAAGAATACCTTTCAACAATTACGTTGACCATTCCTGACACACTAATTTGGTTTTGGCACTGTTGTATTGTCTTTTCAAACTCATACTTTGATTCAGAGAAGCAAATTTTCCAGTTAAATGAGTGGAATATTGAGATAGTTGTCTTTGAGAAATATTTGAACCCTAACCCTAACTAGCAAAACCCGAAGCTAGGGTTAGGGTTTTATTCCCATACAATGCAGACAGTTTTTGATGGTATGGCTGTGTTTTAGGGCTAAAAGGATACTTAGGAATGTTGTTCTTTCAATGTTTTCTCAACATTTTTTTCTGACCTATAAGGCTGTATACAGTGCTCTGCCCGAAAAAGGAATGGTGTCTGAATTGATCTACAAGCAACAGTAAGAAAGAACCTTATTTAACTTTTAAACTCTTGCTTTGGGCTTTGAAATCACAGGCATATTAATAGACAAAGCCAAAATGTATTAGTTGTTTCGGACTTTTAGGCAATTAAGCCTAAATGTTCATTCATTCAGCACTCCGTTCAACACAAAATTTCCAATGAAAGAATACCTTTCAACAATTAAGTTGACCCTTCCTGACACACTAATTTGGTTTTGGCACTGTTGTATTGTCTTTTCAGACTCATACTTTGATTCAGAGAAGCAAATTTTCCAGTCAAATGAGTGGAATATTGAGATAGTTGTCTTTGAGAAATATTTGAACCCTAACCCTAACTAGCAAAACCCGAAGCTAGGGTTTGGGTTTTATTCCCATACAATGTAGACAGTTTTTGATGGCATGGCTGTGTTTTAGGGCTGAAAGGATACTTAGGAATGTTGTTCTTTCAATGTTTTCTCAACATTTTTTTCTGACCTATATGGCTCTATACAGTGCTCTGCCCGAAAAAGGAATGGTGTCTGAATTGATCTACAAGCAACAGTAAGAAAGAACCATATTTAACTTTTAATCTCTTGCTTTGGGCTTTGAAATCACAGGCATATTAATAGACAAAGCCAAAATGTATTAGTTGTTTCGGACTTTTAGGCAATTAAGCCTAAATGTTCATTCATTCAGCACTCCGTTCAACACAAAATTTCCAATGAAAGAATACCTTTCAACAATTAAGTTGACCATTACTGACACACTAATTTGGTTTTGGCACTGTTGTATTGTCTTTTCAGACTCATACTTTGATTCAGAGAAGCAAATTTTCCAGTCAAATGAGTGGAATATTGAGATAGTTGTCTTTGAGAAATATTTGAACCCTAACCCTAACTAGCAAAACCCGAAGCTAGGGTTAAGGTTTTATTCCCATACAATGTAGACAGTTTTTGATGGCATGGCTGTCTTTTAGGGCTGAAAGGATACTTATGAATGTTGTTCTTTCAATGTTTTCTCAACATTTTTTTCTGACCTATAAGGCTGTATACAGTGCTCTGCCCGAAAAAGGAATGGTGTCTGAATTGATCTACAAGCAACAGTAAGAAAGAACCTTATTTAACTTTTAAACTCTTGCTTTGGGCTTTGAAATCACAGGCATATTAATAGACAAAGCCAAAATGTATTAGTTGTTTCGGACTTTTAGGCAACTTAAGCCTAAACGTTCATTCATTCAGCACTCCGTTCAACACAAAATTTCCAATGAAAGAATACCTTTCAACAATTAAGTTGACAATTCCTGACACACTAATTTGGTTTTGGCACTGTTGTATTGTCTTTTCAGACTCATACTTTGATTCAGAGAAGCAAATTTTCCAGTCAAATGAGTGGAATATTGAGATAGTTGTCTTTGAGAAATATTTGAACCCTAACCCTAACTAGCAAAACCCGAAGCTAGGGTTAGGGTTTTATTCCCATACAATGTAGACAGTTTTTGATGGCATGGCTGTGTTTTAGGGCTGAAAGGATACTTAGGAATGTTGTTCTTTCAATGTTTTCTCAACATTTTTTTTCTGACCTATATGGCTGTATACAGTGCTCTGCCCGAAAAAGGAATGGTGTCTGAATTAATCTACAAGCAACAGTAAGAAAGAACCATATTTAACTTTTAATCTCTTGCTTTGGGCTTTGAAATCACAGGCATATTAAAAGACAAAGCCAAAATGTATTAGTTGTTTCGGACTTTTAGGCAATTAAGCCTAAATGTTCATTCATTCAGCACTCCGTTCAACACAAAATTTCCAATGAATGAATACCTTTCAACAATTACGTTGACCATTCCTGACACACTAATTTGGTTTTGGCACTGTTGTATTGTCTTTTCAAACTCATACTTTGATTCAGAGAAGCAAATTTTCCAGTCAAATGAGTGGAATATTGAGATAGTTGTCATTGAGAAATATTTGAACCCTAACTAGCAAAACCCGATGCTAGGGTTAGGGTTTTATTCCCATACAATGTAGACAGTTTTTGATGGCATGGCTGTGTTTTAGGGCTGAAAGGATACTTAGGAATGTTGTTCTTTCAATGTTTTCTCAACATTTTTTTCTGACCTATAAGGCTGTATACAGTGCTCCGCCCGAAAAAGGAATGGTGTCTGAATTGATCTACAAGCAACAGTAAGAAAGAACCATATTTAACTTTTAATCTCTTGCTTTGGGCTTTGAAATCACAGGCATATTAATAGACAAAGCCAAAATGTATTAGTTGTTTCGGACTTTTAGGCAATTAAGCCTAAATGTTCATTCATTCAGCACTCCGTTCAACACAAAATTTCCAATGAAAGAATACCTTTCAACAATTAAGTTGACCCTTCCTGACACACTAATTTGATTTTGGCACTGTTGTATTGTCTTTTCAGACTCATACTTTGATTCAGAGAAGCAAATTTTCCAGTCAAATGAGTGGAATATTGAGATAGTTGTCTTTGAGAAATATTTGAACCCTAACCCTAACTAGCAAAACCCGAAGCTAGGGTTAGGGTTTTATTCCCATACAATGTAGACAGTTTTTGATGGCATGGCTGTGTTTTAGGGCTGAAAGGATACTTAGGAATGTTGTTCTTTCAATGTTTTCTCAACATTTTTTTTCTGACCTATATGGCTGTATACAGTGCTCTGCCCGAAAAAGGAATAGCGTCTGAATTAATCTACAAGCAACAGTAAGAAAGAACCATATTTAACTTTTAATCTCTTGCTTTGGGCTTTGAAATCACAGGCATATTAATAGACAAAGCCAAAATGTATTAGTTGTTTCGGACTTTTAGGCAATTAAGCCTAAATGTTCATTCATTCAGCACTCCGTTCAACACAAAATTTCCAATGAAAGAATACCTTTCAACAATTACGTTGACCATTCCTGACACACTAATTTGGTTTTGGCACTGTTTTATTGTCTTTTCAGACTCATACTTTGATTCAGAGAAGCAAATCTTCCAGTTAAATGAGTGGAATATTGAGATAGTTGTCTTTGAGAAATATTTGAACCCTAACCCTAACTAGCAAAACCCGAAGCTAGGGTTTGGGTTTTATTCCCATACAATGTAGACAGTTTTTGATGGTATGGCTGTGTTTTAGGGCTGAAAGGATACTTAGGAATGTTGTTCTTTCAATGTTTTCTCAACATTTTTTTCTAATCTATATGGCTGTATACAGTGCTCTGCCCGAAAAAGGAATGGTGTCTGAATTGATCTACAAGCAACAGTAAGAACGAACTATATTTAACTTTTAAACTCTTGCTTTGGGCTTTGAAATCATAGGCATATTAATAGACAAAGCCAAAATGTATTAGTTGTTTCGGACTTTTAGGCAACTTTAGCCTAAATGTTCATTCATTCAGCACTCCGTTCAACACAAAATTTCCAATGAAAGAATACCTTTCAACAATTACGTTGACCATTCCTGACACACTAATTTGGTTTTGGCACTGTTGTATTGTCTTTTCAAACTCATACTTTGATTCAGAGAAGCAAATTTTCCAGTCAAATGAGTGGAATATTGAGATAGTTGTCATTGAGAAATATTTGAACCCTAACCCTAACTAGCAAAACCCGAAGCTAGGGTTAGGGTTTTATTCCCATACAATGTAGACAGTTTTTGATGGTATGGCTGTGTTTTAGGGCTAAAAGGATACTTAGGAATGTAGTTCTTTCAATGTTTTCTCAACATTTTTTTCTGACCTATATGGCTGTATACAGTGCTCTGCCCGAAAAAGGAATGGTGTCTCAATTGATCTACAAGCAACAGTAAGAAAGAACCATATTTAACTTTTAAACTCTTGCTTTGGGCTTTGAAATCACAGGCATTTTAATAGACAAAGCCAAAATGTATTAGTTGTTTCGGACTTTTAGGCAACTTAAGCCTAAACGTTCATTCATTCAGCACTCCGTTCAACACAAAATTTCCAATGAAAGAATACCTTTCAACAATTAAATTGACAATTCCTGACACACTAATTTGGTTTTGGCACTGTTGTATTGTCTTTTCAGACTCATACTTTGATTCAGAGAAGCAAATTTTCCAGTCAAATGAGTGGAATATTGAGATAGTTGTCTTTGAGAAATATTTGAACCCTAACCCTAACTAGCAAAACCCGATGCTAGGGTTAGGGTTTTATTCCCATACAATGTAGACAGTTTTTGATGGCATGGCTGTGTTTTAGGGCTGAAAGGATACTTAGGAATGTTGTTCTTTCAATGTTTTCTCAACATTTTTTTTCTGACCTATATGGCTGTATACAGTGCTCTGCCCGAAAAAGGAATAGCGTCTGAATTAATCTACAAGCAACAGTAAGAAAGAACCATATTTAACTTTTAATCTCTTGCTTTGGGCTTTGAAATCACAGGCATATTAATAGACAAAGCCAAAATGTATTAGTTGTTTCGGACTTTTAGGCAATTAAGCCTAAATGTTCATTCATTCAGCACTCCGTTCAACACAAAATTTCCAATGAAAGAATACCTTTCAACAATTACGTTGACCATTCCTGACACACTAATTTGGTTTTGGCACTGTTTTATTGTCATTTCAGACTCATACTTTGATTCAGAGAAGCAAATCTTCCAGTTAAATGAGTGGAATATTGAGATAGTTGTCTTTGAGAAATATTTGAACCCTAACCCTAACTAGCAAAACCCGAAGCTAGGGTTTGGGTTTTATTCCCATACAATGTAGACAGTTTTTGATGGTATGGCTGTGTTTTAGGGCTGAAAGGATACTTAGGAATGTTGTTCTTTCAATGTTTTCTCAACATTTTTTTCTAATCTATATGGCTGTATACAGTGCTCTGCCCGAAAAAGGAATGGTGTCTCAATTGATCTACAAGCAACAGTAAGAAAGAACCATATTTAACTTTTAAACTCTTGCTTTGGGCTTTGAAATCAGAGGCATTTTAATAGACAAAGCCAAAATGTATTAGTTGTTTCGGACTTTTAGGCAACTTAAGCCTAAACGTTCATTCATTCAGCACTCCGTTCAACACAAAATTTCCAATGAAAGAATACCTTTCAACAATTAAATTGACAATTCCTGACACACTAATTTGGTTTTGGCACTGTTGTATTGTCTTTTCAGACTCATACTTTGATTCAGAGAAGCAAATTTTCCAGTCAAATGAGTGGAATATTGAGATAGTTGTCTTTGAGAAATATTTGAACCCTAACCCTAACTAGCAAAACCCGAAGCTAGCGTTAAGGTTTTATTCCCATACAATGTAGACAGTTTTTGATGGCATGGCTGTGTTTTAGGGCTGAAAGGATACTTAGGAATGTTGTTCTTTCAATGTTTTCTCAACATTTTTTTCTGACCTATAAGGCTGTATACAGTGCTCTGCCCGAAAAAGGAATGGTGTCTGAATTGATCTACAAGCAACAGTAAGAAAGAACCTTATTTAACTTTTAAACTCTTGCTTTGGGCTTTGAAATCACAGGCATATTAATAGACAAAGCCAAAATGTATTAGTTGTTTCGGACTTTTAGGCAACTTAAGCCTAAACGGTCATTCATTCAGCACTCCGTTCAACACAAAATTTCCAATGAAAGAATACCTTTCAACAATTAAGTTGACCATTCCTGACACACTAATTTGGTTTTGGCACTGTTGTATTGTCTTTTCAGACTCATACTTTGATTCAGAGAAGCAAATTTTCCAGTCAAATGAGTGGAATATTGAGATAGTTGTCTTTGAGAAATATTTGAACCCTAACCCTAACTAGCAAAACCCGATGTTAGGGTTTTATTCCCATACAATGTAGACAGTTTTTGATGGCATGGCTGTGTTTTAGGGCTGAAAGGATACTTAGGAATGTTGTTCTTTCAATGTTTTCTCAACATTTTTTTCTGACCTATAAGGCTGTATACAGTGCTCCGCCCGAAAAAGGAATGGTGTCTGAATTGATCTACAAGCAACAGTAAGAAAGAACCATATTTAACTTTTAATCTCTTGCTTTGGGCTTTGAAATCACAGGCATATTAATAGACAAAGCCAAAATGTATTAGTTGTTTCGGACTTTTAGGCAGTTAAGCCTAAATGTTCATTCATTCAGCACTCCGTTCAACACAAAATTTCCAATGAAAGAATACCTTTCAACAATTAAGTTGACCCTTCCTGACACACTAATTTGATTTTGGCACTGTTGTATTGTCTTTTCAGACTCATACTTTGATTCAGAGAAGCAAATTTTCCAGTCAAATGAGTGGAATATTGAGATAGTTGTCTTTGAGAAATATTTGAACCCTAACCCTAACTAGCAAAACCCGAAGCTAGGGTTAGGGTTTTATTCCCATACAATGTAGACAGTTTTTGATGGCATGGCTGTGTTTTAGGGCTGAAAGGATACTTAGGAATGTTGTTCTTTCAATGTTTTCTCAACATTTTTTTTCTGACCTATATGGCTGTATACAGTGCTCTGCCCGAAAAAGGAATAGCGTCTGAATTAATCTACAAGCAACAGTAAGAAAGAACCATATTTAACTTTTAATCTCTTGCTTTGGGCTTTGAAATCACAGGCATATTAATAGACAAAGCCAAAATGTATTAGTTGTTTCGGACTTTTAGGCAATTAAGCCTAAATGTTCATTCATTCAGCACTCCGTTCAACACAAAATTTCCAATGAAAGAATACCTTTCAACAATTACGTTGACCATTCCTGACACACTAATTTGGTTTTGGCACTGTTTTATTGTCTTTTCAGACTCATACTTTGATTCAGAGAAGCAAATCTTCCAGTTAAATGAGTGGAATATTGAGATAGTTGTCTTTGAGAAATATTTGAACCCTAACCCTAACTAGCAAAACCCGAAGCTAGGGTTTGGGTTTTATTCCCATACAATGTAGACAGTTTTTGATGGTATGGCTGTGTTTTAGGGCTGAAAGGATACTTAGGAATGTTGTTCTTTCAATGTTTTCTCAACATTTTTTTCTAATCTATATGGCTGTATACAGTGCTCTGCCCGAAAAAGGAATGGTGTCTGAATTGATCTACAAGCAACAGTAAGAACGAACTATATTTAACTTTTAAACTCTTGCTTTGGGCTTTGAAATCATAGGCATATTAATAGACAAAGCCAAAATGTATTAGTTGTTTCGGACTTTTAGGCAACTTAAGCCTAAACGTTCATTCATTCAGCACTCCGTTCAACACAAAATTTCCAATGAAAGAATACCTTTCAGCAATTAAGTTGACCATTCCTGACACACTAATTTGGTTTTGGCACTGTTGTATTGTCTTTTCAGACTCATACTTTGATTCAGAGAAGCAAATTTTCCAGTCAAATGAGTGGAATATTGAGATAGTTGTATTTGAGAAATATTTGAACCATAACCCTAACTAGCAAAACCCGAAGCTAGGGTTTGGGTTTTATTCCCATACAATGTAGACAGTTTTTGATGGCATGGCTGTGTTTTAGGGCTGAAAGGATACTTAGGAATGTTGTTCTTTCAATGTTTTCTCAACATTTTTTTCTGACCTATATGGCTGTATACAGTGCTCTGCCCGAAAAAGGAATGGTGTCTGAATTGATCTACAAGCAACAGTAAGAAAGAACTATATTTAACTTTTAAACTCTTGCTTTGGGCTTTGAAATCATAGGCATATTAATAGACAAAGCCAAAATGTATTAGTTGTTTCGGACTTTTAGGCAACTTTAGCCTAAATGTTCATTCATTCAGCACTCGGTTCAACACAAAATTTCCAATGAAAGAATACCTTTCAACAATTACGTTGACCATTCCTGACACACTAATTTGGTTTTGGCACTGTTGTATTGTCTTTTCAAACTCATACTTTGATTCAGAGAAGCAAATTTTCCAGTCAAATGAGTGGAATATTGAGATAGTTGTCATTGAGAAATATTTGAACCCTAACCCTAACTAGCAAAACCCGAAGCTAGGGTTAGGGTTTTATTCCCATACAATGTAGACAGTTTTTGATGGTATGGCTGTGTTTTAGGGCTAAAAGGATACTTAGGAATGTAGTTCTTTCAATGTTTTCTCAACATTTTTTTCTAACCTATATGGCTGTATACAGTGCTCTGCCCGAAAAAGGAATGGTGTCTCAGTTGATCTACAAGCAACAGTAAGAAAGAACCATATTTAACTTTTAAACTCTTGCTTTGGGCTTTGAAATCACAGGCATTTTAATAGACAAAGCCAAAATGTATTAGTTGTTTCGGACTTTTAGGCAACTTAAGCCTAAACGTTCATTCATTCAGCACTCCGTTCAACACAAAATTTCCAATGAAAGAATACCTTTCAACAATTAAGTTGACAATTCCTGACACACTAATTTGGTTTTGGCACTGTTGTATTGTCTTTTCAGACTCATACTTTGATTCAGAGAAGCAAATTTTCCAGTCAAATGAGTGGAATATTGAGATAGTTGTCTTTGAGAAATATTTGAACCCTAACCCTAACTAGCAAAACCCGAAGCTAGGGTTAGGGTTTTATTCCCATACAATGTAGACAGTTTTTGATGGTATGGCTGTGTTTTAGGGCTGAAAGGATACTTAGGAATGTTGTTCTTTCAATGTTTTCTCAACATTTTTTTCTAATCTATATGGCTGTATACAGTGCTCTGCCCGAAAAAGGAATGGTGTCTGAATTGATCTACAAGCAACAGTAAGAACGAACTATATTTAACTTTTAAACTCTTGCTTTGGGCTTTGAAATCATAGGCATATTAATAGACAAAGCCAAAATGTATTAGTTGTTTCGGACTTTTAGGCAACTTTAGCCTAAATGTTCATTCATTCAGCACTCCGTTCAACACAAAATTTCCAATGAAAGAATACCTTTCAACAATTACGTTGACCATTCCTGACACACTAATTTGGTTTTGGCACTGTTGTATTGTCTTTTCAAACTCATACTTTGATTCAGAGAAGCAAATTTTCCAGTCAAATGAGTGGAATATTGAGATAGTTGTCATTGAGAAATATTTGAACCCTAACCCTAACTAGCAAAACCCGAAGCTAGGGTTAGGGTTTTATTCCCATACAATGTAGACAGTTTTTGATGGTATGGCTGTGTTTTAGGGCTAAAAGGATACTTAGGAATGTAGTTCTTTCAATGTTTTCTCAACATTTTTTTCTGACCTATATGGCTGTATACAGTGCTCTGCCCGAAAAAGGAATGGTGTCTCAATTGATCTACAAGCAACAGTAAGAAAGAACCATATTTAACTTTTAAACTCTTGCTTTGGGCTTTGAAATCACAGGCATTTTAATAGACAAAGCCAAAATGTATTAGTTGTTTCGGACTTTTAGGCAACTTAAGCCTAAACGTTCATTCATTCAGCACTCCGTTCAACACAAAATTTCCAATGAAAGAATACCTTTCAACAATTAAGTTGACAATTCCTGACACACTAATTTGGTTTTGGCACTGTTGTATTGTCTTTTCAGACTCATACTTTGATTCAGAGAAGCAAATTTTCCAGTCAAATGAGTGGAATATTGAGATAGTTGTCTTTGAGAAATATTTGAACCCTAACCCTAACTAGCAAAACCCGAAGCTAGCGTTAAGGTTTTATTCCCATACAATGTAGACAGTTTTTGATGGCATGGCTGTGTTTTAGGGCTGAAAGGATACTTAGGAATGTTGTTCTTTCAATGTTTTCTCAACATTTTTTTCTGACCTATAAGGCTGTATACAGTGCTCTGCCCGAAAAAGGAATGGTGTCTGAATTGATCTACAAGCAACAGTAAGAAAGAACCTTATTTAACTTTTAAACTCTTGCTTTGGGCTTTGAAATCACAGGCATATTAATAGACAAAGCCAAAATGTATTAGTTGTTTCGGACTTTTAGGCAACTTAAGCCTAAACGTTCATTCATTCAGCACTCCGTTCAACACAAAATTTCCAATGAAAGAATACCTTTCAACAATTAAGTTGACCATTCCTGACACACTAATTTGGTTTTGGCACTGTTGTATTGTCTTTTCAGACTCATACTTTGATTCAGAGAAGCAAATTTTCCAGTCAAATGAGTGGAATATTGAGATAGTTGTCTTTGAGAAATATTTGAACCCTAACCCTAACTAGCAAAACCCGATGCTAGGGTTAGGGTTTTATTCCCATACAATGTAGACAGTTTTTGATGGCATGGCTGTGTTTTAGGGCTGAAAGGATACTTAGGAATGTTGTTCTTTCAATGTTTTCTCAACATTTTTTTCTGACCTATAAGGCTGTATACAGTGCTCTGCCCGAAAAAGGAATGGTGTCTCAGTTGATCTACAAGCAACAGTAAGAAAGAACCATATTTAACTTTTAAACTCTTGCTTTGGGCTTTGAAATCACAGGCATTTTAATAGACAAAGCCAAAATGTATTAGTTGTTTCGGACTTTTAGGCAACTTAAGCCTAAACGTTCATTCATTCAGCACTCCGTTCAACACAAAATTTCCAATGAAAGAATACCTTTCAACAATTAAGTTGACAATTCCTGACACACTAATTTGGTTTTGGCACTGTTGTATTGTCTTTTCAGACTCATACTTTGATTCAGAGAAGCAAATTTTCCAGTCAAATGAGTGGAATATTGAGATAGTTGTCTTTGAGAAATATTTGAACCCTAACCCTAACTAGCAAAACCCGAAGCTAGGGTTAGGGTTTTATTCCCATACAATGTAGACAGTTTTTGATGGCATGGCTGTGTTTTAGGGCTGAAAGGATACTTAGGAATGTAGTTCTTTCAATGTTTTCTCAACATTTTTTTTCTGACCTATATGGCTGTATACAGTGCTCTGCCCGAAAAAGGAATAGCGTCTGAATTAATCTACAAGCAACAGTAAGAAAGAACCATATTTAACTTTTAATCTCTTGCTTTGGGCTTTGAAATCACAGGCATATTAAAAGACAAAGCCAAAATGTATTAGTTGTTTCGGACTTTTAGGCAATTAAGCCTAAACGTTCATTCATTCAACACTCCGTTCAACACAAAATTTCCAATGAAAGAATACCTTTCAACAATTAAGTTGACAATTCCTGACACACTAATTTGGTTTTGGCACTGTTGTATTGTCTTTTCAGACTCATACTTTGATTCAGAGAAGCAAATTTTCCAGTCAAATGAGTGGAATATTGAGATAGTTGTCTTTGAGAAATATTTGAACCCTAACCCTAACTAGCAAAACCCGAAGCTAGCGTTAAGGTTTTATTCCCATACAATGTAGACAGTTTTTGATGGTATGGCTGTGTTTTAGGGCTAAAAGTATACTTAGGAATGTAGTTCTTTCAGTGTTTTCTCAACATTTTTTTCTGACCTATATGGCTGTATACAGTGCTCTGCCCGAAAAAGGAATGGTGTCTGAATTGATCTACAAGCAACAGTAAGAAAGAACCATATTTAACTTTTAATCTCTTGCTTTGGGCTTTGAAATCACAGGCATATTAATAGACAAAGCCAAAATGTATTAGTTGTTTCGGACTTTTAGGCAATTAAGCCTAAATGTTCATTCATTCAGCACTCCGTTCAACACAAAATTTCCAATGAAAGAATACCTTTCAACAATTAAGTTGACCATTACTGACACACTAATTTGGTTTTGGCACTGTTGTATTGTCTTTTCAGACTCATACTTTGATTCAGAGAAGCAAATTTTCCAGTCAAATGAGTGGAATATTGAGATAGTTGTCTTTGAGAAATATTTGAACCCTAACCCTAACTAGCAAAACCCGAAGCTAGGGTTAAGGTTTTATTCCCATACAATGTAGACAGTTTTTGATGGCATGGCTGTCTTTTAGGGCTGAAAGGATACTTATGAATGTTGTTCTTTCAATGTTTTCTCAACATTTTTTTTCTGACCTATATGGCTGTATACAGTGCTCTGCCCGAAAAAGGAATAGCGTCTGAATTAATCTACAAGCAACAGTAAGAAAGAACCATATTTAACTTTTAATCTCTTGCTTTGGGCTTTGAAATCACAGGCATAGTAAAAGACAAAGCCAAAATGTATTAGTTGTTTCGGACTTTTAGGCAATTAAGCCTAAATGTTCATTCATTCAGCACTCCGTTCAACACAAAATTTCCAATGAAAGAATACCTTTCAACAATTACGTTGACCATTCCTGACACACTAATTTGGTTTTGGCACTGTTTTATTGTCTTTTCAGACTCATACTTTGATTCAGAGAAGCAAATCTTCCAGTTAAATGAGTCGAATATTGAGATAGTTGTCTTTGAGAAATATTTGAACCCTAACCCTAACTAGCAAAACCCGAAGCTAGGGTTTGGGTTTTATTCCCATACAATGTAGACAGTTTTTGATGGCATGTCTGTGTTTTAGGGCTGAAAGGATACTTAGGAATGTTGTTCTTTCAATGTTTTCTCAACATTTTTTTCTAATCTATATGGCTGTATACAGTGCTCTGCCCGAAAAAGGAATGGTGTCTGAATTGATCTACAAGCAACAGTAAGAACGAACTATATTTAACTTTTAAACTCTTGCTTTGGGCTTTGAAATCATAGGCATATTAATAGACAAAGCCAAAATGTATTAGTTGTTTCGGACTTTTAGGCAAATTTAGCCTAAATGTTCATTCATTCAGCACTCCGTTCAACACAAAATTTCCAATGAAAGAATACCTTTCAACAATTACGTTGACCATTCCTGACACACTAATTTGGTTTTGGCACTGTTGTATTGTCTTTTCAAACTCATACTTTGATTCAGAGAAGCAAATTTTCCAGTCAAATGAGTGGAATATTGAGATAGTTGTCATTGAGAAATATTTGAACCCTAACCCTAACTAGCAAAACCCGAAGCTAGGGTTAGGGTTTTATTCCCATACAATGTAGACAGTTTTTGATGGTATGGCTGTGTTTTAGGGCTAAAAGGATACTTAGGAATGTAGTTCTTTCAATGTTTTCTCAACATTTTTTTCTAACCTATATGGCTGTATACAGTGCTCTGCCCGAAAAAGGAATGGTGTCTCAGTTGATCTACAAGCAACAGTAAGAAAGAACCATATTTAACTTTTAAACTCTTGCTTTGGGCTTTGAAATCACAGGCATTTTAATAGACAAAGCCAAAATGTATTAGTTGTTTCGGACTTTTAGGCAACTTAAGCCTAAACGTTCATTCATTCAGCACTCCGTTCAACACAAAATTTCCAATGAAAGAATACCTTTCAACAATTAAGTTGACAATTCCTGACACACTAATTTGGTTTTGGCACTGTTGTATTGTCTTTTCAGACTCATACTTTGATTCAGAGAAGCAAATTTTCCAGTCAAATGAGTGGAATATTGAGATAGTTGTCTTTGAGAAATATTTGAACCCTAACCCTAACTAGCAAAACCCGAAGCTAGGGTTAAGGTTTTATTCCCATACAATGTAGACAGTTTTTGATGGCATGGCTGTCTTTTAGGGCTGAAAGGATACTTATGAATGTTGTTCTTTCAATGTTTTCTCAACATTTTTTTTCTGACCTATATGGCTGTATACAGTGCTCTGCCCGAAAAAGGAATGGTGTCTGAATTGATCTACAAGCAACAGTAAGAAAGAACCATATTTAACTTTTAATCTCTTGCTTTGGGCTTTGAAATCACAGGCATATTAATAGACAAAGCCAAAATGTATTAGTTGTTTCGGACTTTTAGGCAATTAAGCCTAAATGTTCATTCATTCAGCACTCCGTTCAACACAAAATTTCCAATGAAAGAATACCTTTCAACAATTAAGTTGACCATTACTGACACACTAATTTGGTTTTGGCACTGTTGTATTGTCTTTTCAGACTCATACTTTGATTCAGAGAAGCAAATTTTCCAGTCAAATGAGTGGAATATTGAGATAGTTGTCTTTGAGAAATATTTGAACCCTAACCCTAACTAGCAAAACCCGAAGCTAGGGTTAAGGTTTTATTCCCATACAATGTAGACAGTTTTTGATGGCATGGCTGTCTTTTAGGGCTGAAAGGATACTTATGAATGTTGTTCTTTCAATGTTTTCTCAACATTTTTTTTCTGACCTATATGGCTGTATACAGTGCTCTGCCCGAAAAAGGAATAGCGTCTGAATTAATCTACAAGCAACAGTAAGAAAGAACCATATTTAACTTTTAATCTCTTGCTTTGGGCTTTGAAATCACAGGCATATTAAAAGACAAAGCCAAAATGTATTAGTTGTTTCGGACTTTTAGGCAATTAAGCCTAAATGTTCATTCATTCGGCACTCCGTTCAACACAAAATTTCCAATGAAAGAATACCTTTCAACAATTACGTTGACCATTCCTGACACACTAATTTGGTTTTGGCACTGTTTTATTGTCTTTTCAGACTCATACTTTGATTCAGAGAAGCAAATCTTCCAGTTAAATGAGTCGAATATTGAGATAGTTGTCTTTGAGAAATATTTGAACCCTAACCCTAACTAGCAAAACCCGAAGCTAGGGTTTGGGTTTTATTCCCATACAATGTAGACAGTTTTTGATGGCATGTCAGTGTTTTAGGGCTGAAAGGATACTTAGGAATGTTGTTCTTTCAATGTTTTCTCAACATTTTTTTCTAATCTATATGGCTGTATACAGTGCTCTGCCCGAAAAAGGAATGGTGTCTGAATTGATCTACAAGCAACAGTAAGAACGAACTATATTTAACTTTTAAACTCTTGCTTTGGGCTTTGAAATCATAGGCATATTAATAGACAAAGCCAAAATGTATTAGTTGTTTCGGACTTTTAGGCAACTTTAGCCTAAATGTTCATTCATTCAGCACTCCGTTCAACACAAAATTTCCAATGAAAGAATACCTTTCAACAATTACGTTGACCATTCCTGACACACTAATTTGGTTTTGGCACTGTTGTATTGTCTTTTCAAACTCATACTTTGATTCAGAGAAGCAAATTTTCCAGTCAAATGAGTGGAATATTGAGATAGTTGTCATTGAGAAATATTTGAACCCTAACCCTAACTAGCAAAACCCGAAGCTAGGGTTAGGGTTTTATTCCCATACAATGTAGACAGTTTTTGATGGTATGGCTGTGTTTTAGGGCTAAAAGGATACTTAGGAATGTAGTTCTTTCAATGTTTTCTCAACATTTTTTTCTAACCTATATGGCTGTATACAGTGCTCTGCCCGAAAAAGGAATGGTGTCTGAATTGATCTACAAGCAACAGTAAGAACGAACTATATTTAACTTTTAAACTCTTGCTTTGGGCTTTGAAATCATAGGCATATTAATAGACAAAGCCAAAATGTATTAGTTGTTTCGGACTTTTAGGCAACTTTAGGCTAAATGTTCATTCATTCAGCACTCCGTTCAACACAAAATTTCCAATGAAAGAATACCTTTCAACAATTACGTTGACCATTCCTGACACACTAATTTGGTTTTGGCACTGTTGTATTGTCTTTTCAAACTCATACTTTGATTCAGAGAAGCAAATTTTCCAGTCAAATGAGTGGAATATTGAGATAGTTGTCATTGAGAAATATTTGAACCCTAACCCTAACTAGCAAAACCCGAAGCTAGGGTTAGGGTTTTATTCCCATACAATGTAGACAGTTTTTGATGGTATGGCTGTGTTTTAGGGCTAAAAGGATACTTAGGAATGTAGTTCTTTCAATGTTTTCTCAACATTTTTTTCTAACCTATATGGCTGTATACAGTGCTCTGCCCGAAAAAGGAATGGTGTCTCAGTTGATCTACAAGCAACAGTAAGAAAGAACCATATTTAACTTTTAAACTCTTGCTTTGGGCTTTGAAATCACAGGCATTTTAATAGACAAAGCCAAAATGTATTAGTTGTTTCGGACTTTTAGGCAACTTAAGCCTAAACGTTCATTCATTCAGCACTCCGTTCAACACAAAATTTCCAATGAAAGAATACCTTTCAACAATTAAGTTGACAATTCCTGACACACTAATTTGGTTTTGGCACTGTTGTATTGTCTTTTCAGACTCATACTTTGATTCAGAGAAGCAAATTTTCCAGTCAAATGAGTGGAATATTGAGATAGTTGTCTTTGAGAAATATTTGAACCCTAACCCTAACTAGCAAAACCCGAAGCTAGGGTTAGGGTTTTATTCCCATACAATGTAGACAGTTTTTGATGGCATGGCTGTGTTTTAGGGCTGAAAGGATACTTAGGAATGTTGTTCTTTCAATGTTTTCTCAACATTTTTTTTCTGACCTATATGGCTGTATACAGTGCTCTGCCCGAAAAAGGAATAGCGTCTGAATTAATCTACAAGCAACAGTAAGAAAGAACCATATTTAACTTTTAATCTCTTGCTTTGGGCTTTGAAATCACAGGCATATTAAAAGACAAAGCCAAAATGTATTAGTTGTTTCGGACTTTTAGGCAATTAAGCCTAAATGTTCATTCATTCAGCACTCCGTTCAACACAAAATTTCCAATGAAAGAATACCTTTCAACAATTACGTTGACCATTCCTGACACACTAATTTGGTTTTGGCACTGTTTTATTGTCTTTTCAGACTCATACTTTGATTCAGAGAAGCAAATTTTCCAGTTAAATGAGTGGAAAATTGAGATAGTTGTCTTTGAGAAATATTTGAACCCTAACCCTAACTAGCAAAACCCGATGCTAGGGTTAGGGTTTTATTCCCATACAATGTAGACAGTTTTTGATGGCATGGCTGTGTTTTAGGGCTGAAAGGATACTTAGGAATGTTGTTCTTTCAATGTTTTCTCAACATTTTTTTCTAATCTATATGGCTGTATACAGTGCTCTGCCCGAAAAAGGAATGGTGTCTGAATTGATCTACAAGCAACAGTAAGAACGAACTATATTTAACTTTTAAACTCTTGCTTTGGGCTTTGAAATCATAGGCATATTAATAGACAAAGCCAAAATGTATTAGTTGTTTCGGACTTTTAGGCAACTTTAGCCTAAATGTTCATTCATTCAGCACTCCGTTCAACACAAAATTTCCAATGAAAGAATACCTTTCAACAATTACGTTGACCATTCCTGACACACTAATTTGGTTTTGGCACTGTTGTATTGTCTTTTCAAACTCATACTTTGATTCAGAGAAGCAAATTTTCCAGTCAAATGAGTGGAATATTGAGATAGTTGTCATTGAGAAATATTTGAACCCTAACCCTAACTAGCAAAACCCGAAGCTAGGGTTAGGGTTTTATTCCCATACAATGTAGACAGTTTTTGATGGTATGGCTGTGTTTTAGGGCTAAAAGGATACTTAGGAATGTAGTTCTTTCAATGTTTTCTCAACATTTTTTTCTGACCTATATGGCTGTATACAGTGCTCTGCCCGAAAAAGGAATGGTGTCTCAATTGATCTACAAGCAACAGTAAGAAAGAACCATATTTAACTTTTAAACTCTTGCTTTGGGCTTTGAAATCACAGGCATTTTAATAGACAAAGCCAAAATGTATTAGTTGTTTCGGACTTTTAGGCAACTTAAGCCTAAACGTTCATTCATTCAGCACTCCGTTCAACACAAAATTTCCAATGAAAGAATACCTTTCAACAATTAAGTTGACAATTCCTGACACACTAATTTGGTTTTGGCACTGTTGTATTGTCTTTTCAGACTCATACTTTGATTCAGAGAAGCAAATTTTCCAGTCAAATGAGTGGAATATTGAGATAGTTGTCTTTGAGAAATATTTGAACCCTAACCCTAACTAGCAAAACCCGAAGCTACCGTTAAGGTTTTATTCCCATACAATGTAGACAGTTTTTGATGGCATGGCTGTGTTTTAGGGCTGAAAGGATACTTAGGAATGTTGTTCTTTCAATGTTTTCTCAACATTTTTTTCTGACCTATAAGGCTGTATACAGTGCTCTGCCCGAAAAAGGAATGGTGTCTGAATTGATCTACAAGCAACAGTAAGAAAGAACCTTATTTAACTTTTAAACTCTTGCTTTGGGCTTTGAAATCACAGGCATATTAATAGACAAAGCCAAAATGTATTAGTTGTTTCGGACTTTTAGGCAACTTAAGCCTAAACGTTCATTCATTCAGCACTCCGTTCAACACAAAATTTCCAATGAAAGAATACCTTTCAACAATTAAGTTGACCATTCCTGACACACTAATTTGATTTTGGCACTGTTGTATTGTCTTTTCAGACTCATACTTTGATTCAGAGAAGCAAATTTTCCAGTCAAATGAGTGGAATATTGAGATAGTTGTCTTTGAGAAATATTTGAACCATAACCCTAACTAGCAAAACCCGAAGCTAGGGTTTGGGTTTTATTCCCATACAATGTAGACAGTTTTTGATGGCATGGCTGTGTTTTAGGGCTGAAAGGATACTTAGGAATGTTGTTCTTTCAATGTTTTCTCAACATTTTTTTCTGACCTATATGGCTGTATACAGTGCTCTGCCCGAAAAAGGAATTGTGTCTGAATTGATCTACAAGCAACAGTAAGAAAGAACTATATTTAACTTTTAAACTCTTGCTTTGGGCTTTGAAATCATAGGCATATTAATAGACAAAGCCAAAATGTATTAGTTGTTTCGGACTTTTAGGCAACTTTAGCCTAAATGTTCATTCATTCAGCACTCCGTTCAACACAAAATTTCCAATGAAAGAATACCTTTCAACAATTACGTTGACCATTCCTGACACACTAATTTGGTTTTGGCACTGTTGTATTGTCTTTTCAAACTCATACTTTGATTCAGAGAAGCAAATTTTCCAGTCAAATGAGTGGAATATTGAGATAGTTGTCATTGAGAAATATTTGAACCCTAACCCTAACTAGCAAAACCCGAAGCTAGGGTTAGGGTTTTATTCCCATACAATGTAGACAGTTTTTGATGGTATGGCTGTGTTTTAGGGCTAAAAGGATACTTAGGAATGTAGTTCTTTCAATGTTTTCTCAACATTTTTTTCTAACCTATATGGCTGTATACAGTGCTCTGCCCGAAAAAGGAATGGTGTCTCAGTTGATCTACAAGCAACAGTAAGAAAGAACCATATTTAACTTTTAAACTCTTGCTTTGGGCTTTGAAATCACAGGCATTTTAATAGACAAAGCCAAAATGTATTAGTTGTTTCGGACTTTTAGGCAACTTAAGCCTAAACGTTCATTCATTCAGCACTCCGTTCAACACAAAATTTCCAATGAAAGAATACCTTTCAACAATTACGTTGACCATTCCTGACACACTAATTTGGTTTTGGCACTGTTGTATTGTCTTTTCAGACTCATACTTTGATTCAGAGAAGCAAATTTTCCAGTCAAATGAGTGGAATATTGAGATAGTTGTCTTTGAGAAATATTTGAACCCTAACCCTAACTAGCAAAACCCGAAGCTAGGGATAGGGTTTTATTCCCATACAATGTAGACAGTTTTTGATGGCATGGCTGTGTTTTAGGGCTGAAAGGATACTTAGGAATGTTGTTCTTTCAATGTTTTCTCAACATTTTTTTTCTGACCTATATGGCTGTATACAGTGCTCTGCCCGAAAAAGGAATGGTGTCTGAATTAATCTACAAGCAACAGTAAGAAAGAACCATATTTAACTTTTAAACTCTTGCTTTGGGCTTTGAAATCACAGGCATATTAATAGACAAAGCCAAAATGTATTAGTTGTTTCGGACTTTTAGGCAATTAAGCCTAAATGTTCATTCATTCAGCACTCCGTTCAACACAAAATTTCCAATGAAAGAATACCTTTCAACAATTAAGTTGACCCTTCCTGACACACTAATTTGGTTTTGGCACTGTTGTATTGTCTTTTCAGACTCATACTTTGATTCAGAGAAGCAAATTTTCCAGTCAAATGAGTGGAATATTGAGATAGTTGTCTTTGAGAAATATTTGAACCCTAACCCTAACTAGCAAAACCCGAAGCTAGGGTTTGGGTTTTATTCCCATACAATGTAGACAGTTTTTGATGGCATGGCTGTGTTTTAGGGCTGAAAGGATACTTAGGAATGTTGTTCTTTCAATGTTTTCTCAACATTTTTTTCTGACCTATATGGCTGTATACAGTGCTCTGCCCGAAAAAGGAATGGTGTCTGAATTGATCTACAAGCAACAGTAAGAAAGAACCATATTTAACTTTTAAACTCTTGCTTTGGGCTTTGAAATCACAGGCATATTAATAGACAAAGCCAAAATGTATTAGTTGTTTCGGACTTTTAGGCAATTAAGCCTAAATGTTCATTCATTCAGCACTCCGTTCAACACAAAATTTCCAATGAAAGAATACCTTTCAACAATTAAGTTGACAATTCCTGACACACTAATTTGGTTTTGGCACTGTTGTATTGTCTTTTCAGACTCATACTTTGATTCAGAGAAGCAAATTTTCCAGTCAAATGAGTGGAATATTGAGATTGTTGTCTTTGAGAAATATTTGAACCCTAACCCTAACTAGCAAAACCCGAAGCTAGGGATAGGGTTTTATTCCCATACAATGTAGACAGTTTTTGATGGCATGGCTGTGTTTTAGGGCTGAAAGGATACTTAGGAATGTTGTTCTTTCAATGTTTTCTCAACATTTTTTTTCTGACCTATATGGCTGTATACAGTGCTATGCCCGAAAAAGGAATGGTGTCTGAATTAATCTACAAGCAACAGTAAGAAAGAACCATATTTAACTTTTAAACTCTTGCTTTGGGCTTTGAAATCACAGGCATATTAATAGACAAAGCCAAAATGTATTAGTTGTTTCGGACTTTTAGGCAATTAAGCCTAAATGTTCATTCATTCAGCACTCCGTTCAACACAAAATTTCCAATGAAAGAATACCTTTCAACAATTAAGTTGACAATTCCTGACACACTAATTTGGTTTTGGCACTGTTGTATTGTCTTTTCAAACTCATACTTTGATTCAGAGAAGCAAATTTTCCAGTCAAATGAGTGGAATATTGAGATAGTTGTCTTTGAGAAATATTTGAACCCTAACCCTAACTAGCAAAACCCGAAGCTAGGGTTTGGGTTTTATTCCCATACAATGTAGACAGTTTTTGATGGCATGGCTGTGTTTTAGGGCTGAAAGGATACTTAGGAATGTTGTTCTTTCAATGTTTTCTCAACATTTTTTTCTGACCTATATGGCTGTATACAGTGCTCTGCCCGAAAAAGGAATGGTGTCTGAATTGATCTACAAGCAACAGTAAGAAAGAACCATATTTAACTTTTAAACTCTTGCTTTGGGCTTTGAAATCACAGGCATATTAATAGACAAAGCCAAAATGTATTAGTTGTTTCGGACTTTTAGGCAATTAAGCCTAAATGTTCATTCATTCAGCACTCCGTTCAACACAAAATTTCCAATGAAAGAATACCTTTCAACAATTAAGTTGACAATTCCTGACACACTAATTTGGTTTTGGCACTGTTGTATTGTCTTTTCAGACTCATACTTTGATTCAGAGAAGCAAATTTTCCAGTCAAATGAGTGGAATATTGAGATAGTTGTCTTTGAGAAATATTTGAACCCTAACCCTAACTAGCAAAACCCGAAGCTAGGGATAGGGTTTTATTCCCATACAATGTAGACAGTTTTTGATGGCATGGCTGTGTTTTAGGGCTGAAAGGATACTTAGGAATGTTGTTCTTTCAATGTTTTCTCAACATTTTTTTTCTGACCTATATGGCTGTATACAGTGCTCTGCCCGAAAAAGGAATGGTGTCTGAATTAATCTACAAGCAACAGTAAGAAAGAACCATATTTAACTTTTAAACTCTTGCTTTGGGCTTTGAAATCACAGGCATATTAATAGACAAAGCCAAAATGTATTAGTTGTTTCGGACTTTTAGGCAATTAAGCCTAAATGTTCATTCATTCAGCACTCCGTTCAACACAAAATTTCCAATGAAAGAATACCTTTCAACAATTACGTTGACCATTCCTGACACACTAATTTGGTTTTGGCACTGTTGTATTGTCTTTTCAAACTCATACTTTGATTCAGAGAAGCAAATTTTCCAGTCAAATGAGTGGAATATTGAGATAGTTGTCTTTGAGAAATATTTGAACCCTAACCCTAACTAGCAAAACCCGAAGCTAGGGTTTGGGTTTTATTCCCATACAATGTAGACAGTTTTTGATGGCATGGCTGTGTTTTAGGGCTGAAAGGATACTTAGGAATGTTGTTCTTTCAATGTTTTCTCAACATTTTTTTCTGACCTATAAGGCTGTATACAGTGCTCTGCCCGAAAAAGGAATGGTGTCTGAATTGATCTACAAGCAACAGTAAGAAAGAACCATATTTAACTTTTAATCTATTGCTTTGGGCTTTGAAATCACAGGCATATTAATAGACAAAGCCAAAATGTATTAGTTGTTTCGGACTTTTAGGCAATTATGCCTAAATGTTCATTCATTCAGCACTCCGTTCAACACAAAATTTCCAATGAAAGAATACCTTTCAACAATTAAGTTGACCCTTCCTGACACACTAATTTGGTTTTGGCACTGTTGTATTGTCTTTTCAGACTCATACTTTGATTCAGAGAAGCAAATTTTCCAGTCAAATGAGTGGAATATTGAGATAGTTGTCTTTGAGAAATATTTGAACCCTAACCCTAACTAGCAAAACCCGAAGCTAGGGTTTGGGTTTTATTCCCATACAATGTAGACAGTTTTTGATGGCATGGCTGTGTTTTAGGGCTGAAAGGATACTTAGGAATGTTGTTCTTTCAATGTTTTCTCAACATTTTTTTCTGACCTATATGGCTGTATACAGTGCTCTGCACGAAAAAGGAATGGTGTCTGAATTGATCTACAAGCAACAGTAAGAAAGAACTATATTTAACTTTTAAACTCTTGCTTTGGGCTTTGAAATCATAGGCATATTAATAGACAAAGCCAAAATGTATTAGTTGTTTCGGACTTTTAGGCAACTTTAGCCTAAATGTTCATTCATTCAGCACTCCGTTCAACACAAAATTTCCAATGAAAGAATACCTTTCAACAATTAAGTTGACCCTTCCTGACACACTAATTTGGTTTTGGCACTGTTGTATTGTCTTTTCAAACTCATACTTTGATTCAGAGAAGCAAATTTTCCAGTCAAATGAGTGGAATATTGAGATAGTTGTCTTTGAGAAATATTTGAACCCTAACCCTAACTAGCAAAACCCGAAGCTAGGGTTTGGGTTTTATTCCCATACAATGTAGACAGTTTTTGATGGCATGGCTGTGTTTTAGGGCTGAAAGGATACTTAGGAATGTTGTTCTTTCAATGTTTTCTCAACATTTTTTTCTGACCTATATGGCTGTATACAGTGCTCTGCCCGAAAAAGGAATGGTGTCTGAATTGATCTACAAGCAACAGTAAGAAAGAACCATATTTAACTTTTAAACTCTTGCTTTGGGCTTTGAAATCACAGGCATATTAATAGACAAAGCCAAAATGTATTAGTTGTTTCGGACTTTTAGGCAATTAAGCCTAAATGTTCATTCATTCAGCACTCCGTTCAACACAAAATTTCCAATGAAAGAATACCTTTCAACAATTAAGTTGACAATTCCTGACACACTAATTTGGTTTTGGCACTGTTGTATTGTCTTTTCAGACTCATACTTTGATTCAGAGAAGGAAATTTTCCAGTCAAATGAGTGGAATATTGAGATAGTTGTCTTTGAGAAATATTTGAACCCTAACCCTAACTAGCAAAACCCGAAGCTAGGGATAGGGTTTTATTCCCATACAATGTAGACAGTTTTTGATGGCATGGCTGTGTTTTAGGGCTGAAAGGATACTTAGGAATGTTGTTCTTTCAATGTTTTCTCAACATTTTTTTTCTGACCTATATGGCTGTATACAGTGCTCTGCCCGAAAAAGGAATGGTGTCTGAATTAATCTACAAGCAACAGTAAGAAAGAACCATATTTAACTTTTAAACTCTTGCTTTGGGCTTTGAAATCACAGGCATATTAATAGACAAAGCCAAAATGTATTAGTTGTTTCGGACTTTTAGGCAATTAAGCCTAAATGTTCATTCATTCAGCACTCCGTTCAACACAACATTTCCAATGAAAGAATACCTTTCAACAATTACGTTGACCATTCCTGACACACTAATTTGGTTTTGGCACTGTTGTATTGTCTTTTCAAACTCATACTTTGATTCAGAGAAGCAAATTTTCCAGTCAAATGAGTGGAATATTGAGATAGTTGTCTTTGAGAAATATTTGAACCCTAACCCTAACTAGCAAAACCCGAAGCTAGGGTTTGGGTTTTATTCCCATACAATGTAGACAGTTTTTGATGGCATGGCTGTGTTTTAGGGCTGAAAGGATACTTAGGAATGTTGTTCTTTCAATGTTTTCTCAACATTTTTTTCTGACCTATAAGGCTGTATACAGTGCTCTGCCCGAAAAAGGAATGGTGTCTGAATTGATCTACAAGCAACAGTAAGAAAGAACCATATTTAACTTTTAATCTATTGCTTTGGGCTTTGAAATCACAGGCATATTAATAGACAAAGCCAAAATGTATTAGTTGTTTCGGACTTTTAGGCAATTATGCCTAAATGTTCATTCATTCAGCACTCCGTTCAACACAAAATTTCCAATGAAAGAATACCTTTCAACAATTAAGTTGACCCTTCCTGACACACTAATTTGGTTTTGGCACTGTTGTATTGTCTTTTCAGACTCATACTTTGATTCAGAGAAGCAAATTTTCCAGTCAAATGAGTGGAATATTGAGATAGTTGTCTTTGAGAAATATTTGAACCCTAACCCTAACTAGCAAAACCCGAAGCTAGGGTTTGGGTTTTATTCCCATACAATGTAGACAGTTTTTGATGGCATGGCTGTGTTTTAGGGCTGAAAGGATACTTAGGAATGTTGTTCTTTCAATGTTTTCTCAACATTTTTTTCTGACCTATATGGCTGTATACAGTGCTCTGCACGAAAAAGGAATGGTGTCTGAATTGATCTACAAGCAACAGTAAGAAAGAACTATATTTAACTTTTAAACTCTTGCTTTGGGCTTTGAAATCATAGGCATATTAATAGACAAAGCCAAAATGTATTAGTTGTTTCGGACTTTTAGGCAACTTTAGCCTAAATGTTCATTCATTCAGCACTCCGTTCAACACAAAATTTCCAATGAAAGAATACCTTTCAACAATTACGTTGACCATTCCTGACACACTAATTTGGTTTTGGCACTGTTGTATTGTCTTTTCAAACTCATACTTTGATTCAGAGAAGCAAATTTTCCAGTCAAATGAGTGGAATATTGAGATAGTTGTCATTGAGAAATATTTGAACCCTAACCCTAACTAACAAAACCCGAAGCTAGGGTTAGGGTTTTATTCCCATACAATGTAGACAGTTTTTGATGGTATGGCTGTGTTTTAGGGCTAAAAGGATACTTAGGAATGTAGTTCTTTCAATGTTTTCTCAACATTTTTTTCTGACCTATATGGCTGTATACAGTGCTCTGCCCGAAAAAGGAATGGTGTCTCAATTGATCTACAAGCAACAGTAAGAAAGAACCATATTTAACTTTTAAACTCTTGCTTTGGGCTTTGAAATCACAGGCATTTTAATAGACAAAGCCAAAATGTATTAGTTGTTTCGGACTTTTAGGCAACTTAAGCCTAAACGTTCATTCATTCAGCACTCCGTTCAACACAAAATTTCCAATGAAAGAATACCTTTCAACAATTAAGTTGACAATTCCTGACACACTAATTTGGTTTTGGCACTGTTGTATTGTCTTTTCAGACTCATACTTTGATTCAGAGAAGCAAATTTTCCAGTCAAATGAGTGGAATATTGAGATAGTTGTCTTTGAGAAATATTTGAACCCTAACCCTAACTAGCAAAACCCGAAGCTAGGGTTAGGGTTTTATTCCCATACAATGTAGACAGTTTTTGATGGCATGGCTGTGTTTTAGGGCTGAAAGGATACTTAGGAATGTTGTTCTTTCAATGTATTCTCAACATTTTTTTTCTGACCTATATGGCTGTATACAGTGCTCTGCCCGAAAAAGGAATGGTGTCTGAATTAATCTACAAGCAACAGTAAGAAAGAACCATATTTAACTTTTAATCTCTTGCTTTGGGCTTTGAAATCACAGGCATATTAAAAGACAAAGCCAAAATGTATTAGTTGTTTCGGACTTTTAGGCAATTAAGCCTAAATGTTCATTCATTCAGCACTCCGTTCAACACAAAATTTCCAATGAAAGAATACCTTTCAACAATTACGTTGACCATTCCTGACACACTAATTTGGTTTTGGCACTGTTGTATTGTCTTTTCAAACTCATACTTTGATTCAGAGAAGCAAATTTTCCAGTTAAATGAGTGGAATATTGAGATAGTTGTCTTTGAGAAATATTTGAACCCTAACCCTAACTAGCAAAACCCGAAGCTAGGGTTAGGGTTTTATTCCCATACAATGCAGACAGTTTTTGATGGTATGGCTGTGTTTTAGGGCTAAAAGGATACTTAGGAAAGTAGTTCTTTCAATGTTTTCTCAACATATTTTTCTGACCTATATGGCTGTATACAGTGCTCTGCCCGAAAAAGGAATGGTGTCTGAATTGATCAACAAGCAACAGTAAGAAAGAACCTTATTTAACTTTTAAACTCTTGCTTTGGGCTTTGAAATCACAGGCATATTAATAGACAAAGCCAAAATGTATTAGTTGTTTCGGACTTTGAGGCAATTAAGCCTAAACGTTCATTCATTCAGCACTCCGTTCAACACAAAATTTCCAATGAAAGAATACCTTTCAACAATTAAGTTGACCATTCCTGACACACTAATTTGGTTTTGGCACTGTTGTATTGTCTTTTCAGACTCATACTTTGATTCAGAGAAGCAAATTTTCCAGTCAAATGAGTGGAATATTGAGATAGTTGTCTTTGAGAAATATTTGAACCCTAACCCTAACTAGCAAAACCCGATGCTAGGGTTAGGGTTTTATTCCCATACAATGTAGACAGTTTTTGATGGCATGGCTGTGTTTTAGGGCTGAAAGGATACTTAGGAATGTTGTTCTTTCAATGTTTTCTCAACATTTTTTTCTGACCTATAAGGCTGTATACAGTGCTCTGCCCGAAAAAGGAATGGTGTCTGAATTGATCTACAAGCAACAGTAAGAAAGAACCATATTTAACTTTTAATCTCTTGCTTTGGGCTTTGAAATCACAGGCATATTAATAGACAAAGCCAAAATGTATTAGTTGTTTCGGACTTTTAGGCAATTATGCCTAAATGTTCATTCATTCAGCACTCCGTTCAACACAAAATTTCCAATGAAAGAATACCTTTCAACAATTAAGTTGACCCTTCCTGACACACTAATTTGGTTTTGGCACTGTTGTATTGTCTTTTCAGACTCATACTTTGATTCAGAGAAGCAAATTTTCCAGTCAAATGAGTGGAATATTGAGATAGTTGTCTTTGAGAAATATTTGAACCCTAACCCTAACTAGCAAAACCCGAAGCTAGGGTTTGGGTTTTATTCCCATACAATGTAGACAGTTTTTGATGGCATGGCTGTGTTTTAGGGCTGAAAGGATACTTAGGAATGTTGTTCTTTCAATGTTTTCTCAACATTTTTTTCTGACCTATATGGCTGTATACAGTGCTCTGCACGAAAAAGGAATGGTGTCTGAATTGATCTACAAGCAACAGTAAGAAAGAACCTTATTTAACTTTTAAACTCTTGCTTTGGGCTTTGAAATCACAGGCATATTAATAGACAAAGCCAAAATGTATTAGTTGTTTCGGACTTTTAGGCAACTTAAGCCTAAACGTTCATTCATTCAGCACTCCGTTCAACACAAAATTTCCAATGAAAGAATACCTTTCAACAATTAAGTTGACAATTCCTGACACACTAATTTGGTTTTGGCACTGTTGTATTGTCTTTTCAGACTCATACTTTGATTCAGAGAAGCAAATTTTCCAGTCAAATGAGTGGAATATTGAGATAGTTGTCTTTGAGAAATATTTGAACCCTAACCCTAACTAGCAAAACCCGAAGCTAGGGTTAGGGTTTTATTCCCATACAATGTAGACAGTTTTTGATGGCATGGCTGTGTTTTAGGGCTGAAAGGATACTTAGGAATGTTGTTCTTTCAATGTTTTCTCAACATTTTTTTTCTGACCTATATGGCTGTATACAGTGCTCTGCCCGAAAAAGGAATGGTGTCTGAATTAATCTACAAGCAACAGTAAGAAAGAACCATATTTAACTTTTAATCTCTTGCTTTGGGCTTTGAAATCACAGGCATATTAAAAGACAAAGCCAAAATGTATTAGTTGTTTCGGACTTTTAGGCAATTAAGCCTAAATGTTCATTCATTCAGCACTCCGTTCAACACAAAATTTCCAATGAATGAATACCTTTCAACAATTACGTTGACCATTCCTGACACACTAATTTGGTTTTGGCACTGTTGTATTGTCTTTTCAAACTCATACTTTGATTCAGAGAAGCAAATTTTCCAGTCAAATGAGTGGAATATTGAGATAGTTGTCATTGAGAAATATTTGAAACCTAACCCTAACTAGCAAAACCCGAAGCTAGGGTTAGGGTTTTATTCCCATACAATGTAGACAGTTTTTGATGGCATGGCTGTGTTTTAGGGCTGAAAGGATACTTAGGAATGTTGTTCTTTCAATGTTTTCTCAACATTTTTTTTCTGACCTATATGGCTGTATACAGTGCTCTGCCCGAAAAAAGAATGGTGTCTGAATTAATCTACAAGCAACAGTAAGAAAGAACCATATTTAACTTTTAATCTCTTGCTTTGGGCTTTGAAATCACAGGCATATTAAAAGACAAAGCCAAAATGTATTAGTTGTTTCGGACTTTTAGGCAATTAAGCCTAAATGTTCATTCATTCAGCACTCCGTTCAACACAAAATTTCCAATGAAAGAATACCTTTCAACAATTACGTTGACCATTCCTGACACACTAATTTGGTTTTGGCACTGTTGTATTGTCTTTTCAGACTCATACTTTGATTCAGAGAAGCAAATTTTCCAGTCAAATGAGTGGAATATTGAGATAGTTGTCTTTGAGAAATATTTGAACCCTAACCCTAACTAGCAAAACCCGATGCTAGGGTTAGGGTTTTATTCCCATACAATGTAGACAGTTTTTGATGGCATGGCTGTGTTTTAGGGCTGAAAGGATACTTAGGAATGTTGTTCTTTCAATGTTTTCTCAACATTTTTTTCTGATCTATATGGCTGTATACAGTGCTCTGCCCGAAAAAGGAATGGTGTCTGAATTGATCTACAAGCAACAGTAAGAAAGAACTATATTTAACTTTTAAACTCTTGCTTTGGGCTTTGAAATCATAGGCATATTAATAGACAAAGCCAAAATGTATTAGTTGTTTCGGACTTTTAGGCAACTTTAGCCTAAATGTTCATTCATTCAGCACTCCGTTCAACACAAAATTTCCAATGAAAGAATACCTTTCAACAATTACGTTGACCATTCCTGACACACTAATTTGGTTTTGGCACTGTTGTATTGTCTTTTCAAACTCATACTTTGATTCAGAGAAGCAAATTTTCCAGTCAAATGAGTGGAATATTGAGATAGTTGTCATTGAGAAATATTTGAAACCTAACCCTAACTAGCAAAACCCGAAGCTAGGGTTAGGGTTTTATTCCCATACAATGTAGACAGTTTTTGATGGTATGGCTGTGTTTTAGGGCTAAAAGGATACTTAGGAATGTAGTTCTTTCAATGTTTTCTCAACATTTTTTTCTGACCTATATGGCTGTATACAGTGCTCTGCCCGAAAAAGGAATGGTGTCTCAATTGATCTACAAGCAACAGTAAGAAAGAACCATATTTAACTTTTAAACTCTTGCTTTGGGCTTTGATATCACAGGCATTTTAATAGACAAAGCCAAAATGTATTAGTTGTTTCGGACTTTTAGGCAACTTAAGCCTAAACGTTCATTCATTCAACACTCCGTTCAACACAAAATTTCCAATGAAAGAATACCTTTCAACAATTAAGTTGACAATTCCTGACACACTAATTTGGTTTTGGCACTGTTGTATTGTCTTTTCAGACTCATACTTTGATTCAGAGAAGCAAATTTTCCAGTCAAATGAGTGGAATATTGAGATAGTTGTCTTTGAGAAATATTTGAACCCTAACCCTAACTAGCAAAACCCGAAGCTAGCGTTAAGGTTTTATTCCCATACAATGTAGACAGTTTTTGATGGTATGGCTGTGTTTTAGGGCTAAAAGTATACTTAGGAATGTAGTTCTTTCAGTGTTTTCTCAACATTTTTTTCTGACCTATATGGCTGTATACAGTGCTCTGCCCGAAAAAGGAATGGTGTCTGAATTGATCTACAAGCAACAGTAAGAAAGAACCATATTTAACTTTTAATCTCTTGCTTTGGGCTTTGAAATCACAGGCATATTAATAGACAAAGCCAAAATGTATTAGTTGTTTCGGACTTTTAGGCAATTAAGCCTAAATGTTCATTCATTCAGCACTCCGTTCAACACAAAATTTCCAATGAAAGAATACCTTTCAACAATTAAGTTGACCATTACTGACACACTAATTTGGTTTTGGCACTGTTGTATTGTCTTTTCAGACAAATACTTTGATTCAGAGAAGCAAATTTTCCAGTCAAATGAGTGGAATATTGAGATAGTTGTCTTTGAGAAATATTTGAACCCTAACCCTAACTAGCAAAACCCGAAGCTAGGGTTAAGGTTTTATTCCCATACAATGTAGACAGTTTTTGATGGCATGGCTGTCTTTTAGGGCTGAAAGGATACTTATGAATGTTGTTCTTTCAATGTTTTCTCAACATTTTTTTCTGACCTATAAGGCTGTATACAGTGCTCTGCCCGAAAAAGGAATGGTGTCTGAATTGATCTACAAGCAACAGTAAGAAAGAACCTTATTTAACTTTTAAACTCTTGCTTTGGGCTTTGAAATCACAGGCATATTAATAGACAAAGCCAAAATGTATTAGTTGTTTCGGACTTTTAGGCAACTTAAGCCTAAACGTTCATTCATTCAGCACTCCGTTCAACACAAAATTTCCAATGAAAGAATACCTTTCAACAATTAAGTTGACAATTCCTGACACACTAATTTGGTTTTGGCACTGTTGTATTGTCTTTTCAGACTCATACTTTGATTCAGAGAAGCAAATTTTCCAGTCAAATGAGTGGAATATTGAGATAGTTGTCTTTGAGAAATATTTGAACCCTAACCCTAACTAGCAAAACCCGAAGCTAGGGTTAGGGTTTTATTCCCATACAATGTAGACAGTTTTTGATGGCATGGCTGTGTTTTAGGGCTGAAAGGATACTTAGGAATGTTGTTCTTTCAATGTTTTCTCAACATTTTTTTTCTGACCTATATGGCTGTATACAGTGCTCTGCCCGAAAAAGGAATAGCGTCTGAATTAATCTACAAGCAACAGTAAGAAAGAACCATATTTAACTTTTAATCTCTTGCTTTGGGCTTTGAAATCACAGGCATATTAAAAGACAAAGCCAAAATGTATTAGTTGTTTCGGACTTTTAGGCAATTAAGCCTAAATGTTCATTCATTCAGCACTCCGTTCAACACAAAATTTCCAATGAAAGAATACCTTTCAACAATTACGTTGACCATTCCTGACACACTAATTTGGTTTTGGCACTGTTTTATTGTCTTTTCAGACTCATACTTTGATTCAGAGAAGCAAATCTTCCAGTTAAATGAGTGGAATATTGAGATAGTTGTCTTTGAGAAATATTTGAACCCTAACCCTAACTAGCAAAACCCGAAGCTAGGGTTTGGGTTTTATTCCCATACAATGTAGACAGTTTTTGATGGCATGGCTGTGTTTTAGGGCTGAAAGGATACTTAGGAATGTTGTTCTTTCAATGTTTTCTCAACATTTTTTTCTAATCTATATGGCTGTATACAGTGCTCTGCCCGAAAAAGGAATGGTGTCTGAATTGATCTACAAGCAACAGTAAGAACGAACTATATTTAACTTTTAAACTCTTGCTTTGGGCTTTGAAATCATAGGCATATTAATAGACAAAGCCAAAATGTATTAGTTGTTTCGGACTTTTAGGCAACTTTAGCCTAAATGTTCATTCATTCAGCACTCCGTTCAACACAAAATTTCCAATGAAAGAATACCTTTCAACAATTACGTTGACCATTCCTGACACACTAATTTGGTTTTGGCACTGTTGTATTGTCTTTTCAAACTCATACTTTGATTCAGAGAAGCAAATTTTCCAGTCAAATGAGTGGAATATTGAGATAGTTGTCATTGAGAAATATTTGAACCCTAACCCTAACTAGCAAAACCCGAAGCTAGGGTTAGGGTTTTATTCCCATACAATGTAGACAGTTTTTGATGGTATGGCTGTGTTTTAGGGCTAAAAGGATACTTAGGAATGTAGTTCTTTCAATGTTTTCTCAACATTTTTTTCTGACCTATATGGCTGTATACAGTGCTCTGCCCGAAAAAGGAATGGTGTCTCAGTTGATCTACAAGCAACAGTAAGAAAGAACCATATTTAACTTTTAAACTCTTGCTTTGGGCTTTGAAATCACAGGCATTTTAATAGACAAAGCCAAAATGTATTAGTTGTTTCGGACTTTTAGGCAACTTAAGCCTAAACGTTCATTCATTCAGCACTCCGTTCAACACAAAATTTCCAATGAAAGAATACCTTTCAACAATTAAGTTGACAATTCCTGACAAACTAATTTGGTTTTGGCACTGTTGTATTGTCTTTTCAGACTCATACTTTGATTCAGAGAAGCAAATTTTCCAGTCAAATGAGTGGAATATTGAGATAGTTGTCTTTGAGAAATATTTGAACCCTAACCCTAACTAGCAAAACCCGAAGCTATGGTTAGGGTTTTATTCCCATACAATGTAGACAGTTTTTGATGGCATGGCTGTGTTTTAGGGCTGAAAGGATACTTAGGAATGTTGTTCTTTCAATGTTTTCTCAACATTTTTTTTCTGACCTATATGGCTGTATACAGTGCTCTGCCCGAAAAAGGAATAGCGTCTGAATTAATCTACAAGCAACAGTAAGAAAGAACCATATTTAACTTTTAATCTCTTGCTTTGGGCTTTGAAATCACAGGCATATTAAAAGACAAAGCCAAAATGTATTAGTTGTTTCGGACTTTTAGGCAATTAAGCCTAAATGTTCATTCATTCAGCACTCCGTTCAACACAAAATTTCCAATGAAAGAATACCTTTCAACAATTACGTTGACCATTCCTGACACACTAATTTGGTTTTGGCACTGTTTTATTGTCTTTTCAGACTCATACTTTGATTCAGAGAAGCAAATTTTCCAGTTAAATGAGTGGAATATTGAGATAGTTGTCTTTGAGAAATATTTGAACCCTAACCCTAACTAGCAAAACCCGATGCTAGGGTTAGGGTTTTATTCCCATACAATGTAGACAGTTTTTGATGGCATGGCTGTGTTTTAGGGCTGAAAGGATACTTAGGAATGTTGTTCTTTCAATGTTTTCTCAACATTTTTTTCTAATCTATATGGCTGTATACAGTGCTCTGCCCGAAAAAGGAATGGTGTCTGAATTGATCTACAAGCAACAGTAAGAACGAACTATATTTAACTTTTAAACTCTTGCTTTGGGCTTTGAAATCATAGGCATATTAATAGACAAAGCCAAAATGTATTAGTTGTTTCGGACTTTTAGGCAACTTAAGCCTAAACGTTCATTCATTCAGCACTCCGTTCAACAAAATTTCCAATGAAAGAATACCTTTCAACAATTAAGTTGACCATTACTGACACACTAATTTGGTTTTGGCACTGTTGTATTGTCTTTTCAGACTCATACTTTGATTCAGAGAAGCAAATTTTCCAGTCAAATGAGTGGAATATTGAGATAGTTGTCTTTGAGAAATATTTGAACCCTAACCCTAACTAGCAAAACCCGAAGCTAGGGTTAGGGTTTTATTCCCATACAATGTAGACAGTTTTTGATGGCATGGCTGTGTTTTAGGGCTGAAAGGATACTTAGGAATGTTGTTCATTCAATGTTTTCTCAACATTTTTTTCTGACCTATATGGCTGTATACAGTGCTCTGCCCGAAAAAGGAATGGTGTCTCAATTGATCTACAAGCAACAGTAAGAAAGAACCATATTTAACTTTTGAACTCTTGCTTTTGGCTTTGAAATCACAGGCATATTAATAGACAAAGCCAAAATGTATTAGTTGTTTCGGACTTTTATGCAATTAAGCCTAAATGTTCATTCATTCAGCACTCCGTTCAACACAAAATTTCCAATGAAAGAATACCTTTCAACAATTAAGTTGACCATTACTGACACACTAATTTGGTTTTGGCACTGTTGTATTGTCTTTTCAGACTCATACTTTGATTCAGAGAAGCAAATTTTCCAGTCAAATGAGTGGAATATTGAGATAGTTGTCTTTGAGAAATATTTGAACCCTAACCCTAACTAGCAAAACCCGAAGCTAGGGTTAGGGTTTTATTCCCATACAATGTAGACAGTTTTTGATGGTATGGCTGTGTTTTAGGGCTAAAAGGATACTTAGGAATGTAGTTCTTTCAATGTTTTCTCAACATATTTTTCTAACCTATATGGCTGTATACAGTGCTCTGCCCGAAAAAGGAATGGTGTCTGAATTGATCTACAAGCAACAGTAAGAAAGAACCATATTTAACTTTTAAACTCTTGCTTTGGGCTTTGAAATCACAGGCATATTAATAGACAAAGCCAAAATGTATTAGTTGTTTCGGACTTTTAGGCAATTAAGCCTAAATGTTCATTCATTCAGCACTCCGTTCAACACAAAATTTCCAATGAAAGAATACCTTTCAACAATTAAGTTGACCCTTCCTGACACACTAATTTGGTTTTGGCACTGTTGTATTGTCTTTTCAGACTCATACTTTGATTCAGAGAAGCAAATTTTCCAGTCAAATGAGTGGAATATTGAGATAGTTGTCTTTGAGAAATATTAGAACCCTAACCCTAACTAGCAAAACCCGAAGCTAGGGTTAGGGTTTTATTCCCATACAATGTAGACAGTTTTTGATGGCATGGCTGTGTTTTAGGGCTGAAAGGATACTTAGGAATGTTGTTCTATCAATGTTTTCTCAACATTTTTTTCTGACCTATATGGCTGTATACAGTGCTCTGCCCGAAAAAGGAATGGTGTCTGAATTAATCTACAAGCAACAGTAAGAAAGAACCATATTTAACTTTTAATCTCTTGCTTTGGGCTTTGAAATCACAGGCATATTAATAGACAAAGCCAAAATGTATTAGTTGTTTCGGACTTTTATGCAATTAAGCCTAAATGTTCATTCATTCAGCACTCCGTTCAACACAAAATTTCCAATGAAAGAATACCTTTCAACAATTAAGTTGACCATTCCTGACACACTAATTTGGTTTTGGCACTGTTGTATTGTCTTTTCAGACTCATACTTTGATTCAGAGAAGCAAATTTTCCAGTCAAATGAGTGGAATATTGAGATAGTTGTCTTTGAGAAATATTTGAACCCTAACCCTAACTAGCAAAACCCGAAGCTAGGGTTAGGGTTTTATTCCCATACAATGTAGACAGTTTTTGATGGTATGGCTGTGTTTTAGGGCTAAAAGGATACTTAGGAATGTTGTTCTTTCAATGTTTTCTCAACATTTTTTTCTGACCTATATGGCTGTATACAGTGCTCTGCCCGAAAAAGGAATGGTGTCTGAATTGATCTACAAGCAACAGTAAGAAAGATCCATATTTAACTTTTAAACTCTTGCTTTGGGCTTTGAAATCACAGGCATATTAATAGACAAAGCCAAACTGTATTAGTTGTTTCGGACTTTTAGGCAATTAAGCCTAAATGTTCATTCATTCAGCACTCCGTTCAACACAAAATTTCCAGTGAAAGAATACCTTTCAACAATTAAGTTGACCCTTCCTGACACACTAATTTGGTTTTGGCACTGTTGTATTGTCTTTTCAGACTCATACTTTGATTCAGAGAAGCAAATTTTCCAGTCAAATGAGTGGAATATTGAGATAGTTGTCTTTGAGAAATATTTGAACCCTAACCCTAACTAGCAAAACCCGAAGCTAGGGTTAGGGTTTTATTCCCATACAATGTAGACAGTTTTTGATGGCATGGCTGTGTTTTAGGGCTGAAAGGATACTTAGGAATGTAGTTCTTTCAATGTTTTCTCAACATTTTTTTCTGACCTATATTGCTGTATACAGTGCTCTGCCCGAAAAAGGAATGGTGTCTCAATTGATCTACAAGCAACAGTAAGAAAGAACCATATTTAACTTTTAATCTCTTGCTTTGGGCTTTGAAATCACAGGCATATTAATAGACAAAGCCAAAATGTATTAGTTGTTTCGGACTTTTAGGCAATTAAGCCTAAATGTTCATTCATTCAGCACTCCGTTCAACACAAAATTTCCAATGAAAGAATACCTTTCAACAATTAAGTTGACCCTTCCTGACACACTAATTTGGTTTTGGCACTGTTGTATTGTCTTTTCAAACTCATACTTTGATTCATAGAAGCACATTTTCCAGTCAAATGAGTGGAATATTGAGATAGTTGTCTTTGAGAAATATTTGAACCCTAACCCTAACTAGCAAAACCCGAAGCTAGGGTTAGGGTTTTATTCCCATACAATGTAGATAGTTTTTGATGGTATGGCTGTGTTTTAGGGCTAAAAGGATACTTAGGAATGTAGTTCTTTCAATGTTTTCTCAACATTTTTTTCTGACCTATATGGCTGTATACAGTGCTCTGCCCGAAAAAGGAATGGTGTCTGAATTAATCTACAAGCAACAGTAAGAAAGAACCTTTTTAACTTTTAAACTCTTGCTTTGGGCTTTGAAATCACAGGAATATTAATGACAAAGCCAAAATGTATTAGTTGTTTCAGACTTTTAGGCAATTAAGCCTAAATGTTCATTCATTCAGCACTCCGTTCAACACAAAATTTCCAATGAAAGAATACCTTTCAACAATTACGTTGACCCTTCCTGACACACTAATTTGGTTTTGGCACTGTTTTATTGTCTTTTCAAACTCATACTTTGATTCAGAGAAGCAAATTTTCCAGTCAAATGAGTGGAATATTGAGATAGTTGTCTTTGAGAAATATTTGAACCCTAACCCTAACTAGCAAAACCCGAAGCTAGGGTTAGGGTTTTATTCCCATACAATGTAGACAGTTTTTGATGGTATGGCTGTGTTTTAGGGCTAAAAGGATACTTAGGAATGTAGTTCTTTCAATGTTTTCTCAACATTTTTTTCTGACCTATATGGCTGTATACAGTACTCTGCCCCAAAAAGGAATGGTGTCTGAATTGATCTACAAGCAACAGTAAGAAAGAACCTGATTTAACTTTTAAACTCTTGCCATAGGCTTTGAAATCACAGGCATATTAATAGACAAAGCCAAAATGTATTAGTTGTTTCGGACTTTTAGGCAACTTAAGCCTAAACGTTCATTCATTCAGCACTCCGTTCAGCAGAAAATTTCCAATGAAAGAATACCTTTCAACAATTAAGTTGACCATTCCTGACACACTAATTTGGTTTTGGCACTGTTGTATTGTCTTTTCAGACTCATACTTTGATTCAGAGAAGCAAATTTTCCAGTCAAATGAGTGGAATATTGAGATAGTTGTCTTTGAGAAATATTTGAACCCTAACCCTAACTAGCAAAACCCGAAGCTAGGGTTAGGGTTTTATTCCCATACAATGTAGACAGTTTTTGATGGCATGGCTGTATTTTAGGGATGAAAGGATACTTAGGAATATAGTTCTTTCAGTGTTTTCTCAACATTTATTTCTGACCTATATGGCTGTATACAGTGCTCTGCCCGAAAAAGGAATGGTGTCTGAATTGATCTTCAAGCAACAGTAAGAAAGAACCTTATTTAACTTTTAAACTCTTGCTTTGGGCTTTGAAAACACAGGCATATGAATAGACAAAGCCAAAATGTATTAGTTGTTTCGGACTTTTAGGCAACTTAAGCCTAAACGTTCATTCATTCAGCACTCCGTTCAACACAAAATTTCCAATGAAAGAATACCTTTCAACAATTAAGTTGACCATTCCTGACACACTAATTTGGTTTTGGCACTGTTGTATTGTCTTTTCAGACTCATACGTTGATTCAGAGAAGCAAATTTTCCAGTCAAATGAGTGGAATATTGAGATAGTTGTCTTTGAGAAATATTTGAACCCTAACCCTAACTAGCAAAACCCGAAGCTAGGGTTAGGGTTTTATTCCCATACAATGTAGACAGTTTTTGATGGCATGGCTGTGTTTTAGGGCTGAAAGGATACTTAGGAATGTTGTTCATTCAATGTTTTCTCAACATTTTTTTCTGACCTATATGGCTGTATACAGTGCTCTGCCCGAAAAAGGAATGGTGTCTCAATTGATCTACAAGCAACAGTAAGAAAGAACCATATTTAACTTTTAATCTCTTGCTTTGGGCTTTGAAATCACAGGCATATTAATAGACAAAGCCAAAATGTATTAGTTGTTTCGGACTTTTAGGCAACTTAAGCCTAAACGTTCATTCATTCAGCATTCCGTTCAACACAAAATTTCCAATGAAAGAATACCTTTCAACAATTAAGTTGACCATTCCTGACACACTAATTTGGTTTTGGCACTGTTGTATTGTCTTTTCAGACTCAAACTTTGATTCAGAGAAGCAAATTTTCCAGTCAAATGAGTGGAATATTGAGATAGTTGTCTTTGAGAAATATTTGAACCCTAACCCTAACTAGCAAAACCCGAAGCTAGGGTTAGGGTTTTATTCCCATACAAAGTAGACAGTTTTTGATGGTATGGCTGTGTTTTAGGGCTAAAAGGATACTTAGGAATGTAGTTCTTTCAATGTTTTCTCAACATTTTTTTCTGACCTATATGGCTGTATACAGTGCTCTGCCCGAAAAAGGAATGGTGTCTGAATTGATCTACAAGCAACAGTAAGAAAGAAAAATATTTAACTTTTAAACTCTTGCTTTGGGCTTTGAAATCACAGGCATATTAATAGACAAAGCCAAAATGTATTAGTTGTTTCGGACTTTTAGGCAACTTAAGCCTAAACGTTCATTCATTCAGCACTCCGTTCAACACAAAATTTCCAATGAAAGAATACCTTTCAACAATTAAGTTGACCATTACTGACACACTAATTTGGTTTTGGCACTGTTGTATTGTCTTTTCAGACTCATACTTTGATTCAGAGAAGCAAATTTTCCAGTCAAATGAGTGGAATATTGAGATAGTTGTCTTTGAGAAATATTTGAACCCTAACCTAACTAGCAAAACCCGACGCTAGGGTTAGGGTTTTATTCCCATACAATATAGACAGTTTTTAATGGCATGGCTGTGTTTTAGGGCTGAAAGGATACTTAGGAATGTTGTTCTTTCAATGTTTTCTCAACATTGTTTTTCTGACCTATATGGCTGTATACAGTGCTCTGCCCGAAAAAGGAATGGTGTCTGAATTGATCTACAAGCAACAGTAAGAAAGAACCATATTTAACTTTTGAACTCTTGCTTTGGGCTTTGAAATCACAGGCATATTAATAGACAAAGCCAAAATGTATTAGTTGTTTCGGACTTTTAGGCAACTTAAGCCTAAACGTTCATTCATTCAGTACTCCGTTCAACACAAAATTTCCAATGAAAGAATACCTTTCAACAATTAAGTTGACCATTCCTGACACACTAATTTGGTTTTGGCACTGTTGTATTGTCTTTTCAGACTCATACTTTGATTCAGAGAAGCAAATTTTCCAGTCAAATGAGTGGAATATTGAGATAGTTGTCTTTGAGAAATATTTGAACCCTAACCCTAACTAGCAAAACCCGAAGCTAGGGTTAGGGTTTTATTCCCATACAATGTAGACAGTTTTTGATGGTATGGCTGTGTTTTAGGGCTAAAAGGATACTTAGGAATGTAGTTCTTTCAATGTTTTCTCAACATTTTTTTATGACCTATATGGCTGTATACAGTGCTCTGCCCGAAAAAGGAATGGAGTCTGAATTGCTCTACAAGCAACAGTAAGAAAGAACCATATTTAACTTTTAAACTCTTGCTTTGGGCTTTTAAATCACAGGCATATGAATAGACAAAGCCAAAATGTATTAGTTGTTTCGGACTTTTAGGCAATTAAGCCTAAATGTTCATTCATTCAGCACTCCGTTCAACACAAAATTTCCAATGAAAGAATACCTTTCAACAATTAAGTTGACCCTTCCTGACACACTAATTTGGTTTTGGCACTGTTGTATTGTCTTTTCAGACTCATACTTTGATTCAGAGAAGCAAATTTTCCAGTCAAATGAGTGGAATATTGAGATAGTTGTCTTTGAGAAATATTTGAACCCTAACCCTAACTAGCAAAACCCGAAGCTAGGGTTAGGGTTTTATTCCCATACAATGTAGACAGTTTTTGATGGCATGGCTGTGTTTTAGGGCTGAAAGGATACTTAGGAATGTTGTTCTTTCAATGTTTTCTCAACATTTTTTTCTGACCTATATGGCTGTATACAGTGCTCTGCCCGAAAAAGGAATGGTGTCTGAATTGATCTACAAGCAACAGTAAGAAAGAACCTTTTTTAACTTTTAAACTCTTGCTTTGGGCTTTGAAATCATAGGCATATTAATAGACAAAGCCAAAATGTATTAGTTGTTTCGGACTTTTAGGCAATTAAGCCTAAATGTTCATTAATTCAGCACTCCGTTCAACACAAAATTTCCAATGAAAGAATACCTTTCAACAATTACGTTGACCCTTCCTGACACACTAATTTGGTTTTGGCACTGTTGTATTGTCTTTTCAAACTCATACTTTGATTCAGAGAAGCAAATTTTCCAGTCAAATGAGTGGAATATTGAGATAGTTGTCTTTGAGAAATATTTGAACCCTAACCCTAACTAGGAAAACCCGAAGCTAGAGTTAGGGTTTTATTCCCATACAATGTAGACAGTTTTTGATGGCATGGCTGTGTTTTAGGGCTGAAAGGATACTTAGGAATGTTGTTCTTTCAATGTTTTCTCAACATTTTTTTCTGACCTATATGGCTGTATACAGTACTCTGCCCCAAAAAGGAATGGTGTCTGAATTGATCTACAAGCAACAGTAAGAAAGAACCTGATTTAACTTTTAAACTCTTGCCATGGGCTTTGAAATCACAGGCATATTAATAGACAAAGCCAAAATGTATTAGTTGTTTCGGACTTTTAGGCAACTTAAGCCTAAACTTTCATTCATTCAGCACTCCGTTCAGCACAAAATTTCCAATGAAAGAATACCTTTCAACAATTAAGTTGACCATTCCTGACACACTAATTTGGTTTTGGCACTGTTGTATTGTCTTTTCAGACTCATACTTTGATTCAGAGAAGCAAATTTTCCAGTCAAATGAGTGGAATATTGAGATAGTTGTCTTTGAGAAATATTTGAACCCTAACCCTAACTAGCAAAACCCGAAGCTAGGGTTAGGGTTTTATTCCCATACAATGTAGACAGTTTTTGATGGCATGGCTGTATTTTAGGGATGAAAGGATACTTAGGAATATAGTTCTTTCAGTGTTTTCTCAACATTTATTTCTGACCTATATGGCTGTATACAGTGCTCTGCCCGAAAAAGGAATGGTGTCTGAATTGATCTACAAGCAACAGTAAGAAAGAACCTTATTTAACTTTTAAACTCTTGCTTTGGGCTTTGAAAACACAGGCATATGAATAGACAAAGCCAAAATGTATTAGTTGTTTCGGACTTTTAGGCAACTTAAGCCTAAACGTTCATTCATTCAGCACTCCGTTCAACACAAAATTTCCAATGAAAGAATACCTTTCAACAATTAAGTTGACCCTTCCTGACACACTAATTTGGTTTTGGCACTGTTGTATTGTCTTTTCAAACTCATACTTTGATTCATAGAAGCACATTTTCCAGTCAAATGAGTGGAATATTGAGATAGTTGTCTTTGAGAAATATTTGAACCCTAACCCTAACTAGCAAAACCCGAAGCTAGGGTTAGGGTTTTATTCCCATACAATGTAGACAGTTTTTGATGGTATGGCTGTGTTTTAGGGCTAAAAGGATACTTAGGAATGTAGTTCTTTCAATGTTTTCTCAACATTTTTTTTCTGACCTATATGGTTGTATACAGTGCTCTGCCCGAAAAAGGAATGGTGTCTCAATTGATCTACAAGCAACAGTAAGAAAGAACCTGATTTAACTTTTAAACTCTTGCTTTGGGCTTTGAAATCACAGGCATATTAATAGACAAAGCAAAAATGTATTAGTTGTTTCAGACTTTTAGGCAACTTAAGCCTAAACGTTCATTCATTCAGCACTCCGTTCAACACAAAATTTCCAATGAAAGAATACCTTTCAACAATTAAGTTGACCATTCCTGACACACTAATTTGGTTTTGGCACTGTTGTATTGTCTTTTCAGACTCATACTTTGATTCAGAGAAGCAAATTTTCCAGTCAAATGAGTGGAATATTGAGATAGTTGTCTTTGAGAAATATTAGAACCCTAACCCTAACTAGCAAAACCCGAAGCTAGGGTTAGGGATTTATTCCCATACAATGTAGACAGTTTTTGATGGCATGGCTGTGTTTTAGGGCTGAAAGGATACTTAGGAATGTTGTTCTATCAATGTTTTCTCAACATTTTTTTCTGACCTATATGGCTGTATACAGTGCTCTGCCCGAAAAAGGAATGGTGTCTGAATTAATCTACAAGCAACAGTAAGAAATAACCATATTTAACTTTTAATCTCTTGCTTTGGGCTTTGAAATCACAGGCATATTAATAGACAAAGCCAAAATGTATTAGTTGTTTCGGACTTTTAGGCAATTAAGCCTAAATGTTCATTCATTCAGCACTCCGTTCAACACAAAATTTCCAATGAAAGAATACCTTTCAACAATTACGTTGACCATTCCTGACACACTAATTTGGTTTTGGCACTGTTGTAATGTCTTTTCAGACTCATACTTTGATTCAGAGAAGCAAATTTTCCAGTCAAATGAGTGGAATATTGAGATAGTTGTCTTTGAGAAATATTTGAACCCTAACCCGAACTAGCAAAACCCGAAGCTAGGGTTAGGGTTTTATTCCCATACAATGTAGACAGTTTTTGATGGTATGGCTGTGTTTTAGGGCTAAAAGGATACTTAGGAATGTTGTTCTTTCAATGTTTTCTCAACATTTTTTTCTGACCTATATGGCTGTATACAGTGCTCTGCCTGAAAAAGGAATGGTGTCTGAATTGATCTACAAGCAACAGTAAGAAAGAACCTTATTTAACTTTTAAACTCTTGCTTTGGGCTTTGAAAACACAGGCATATGAATAGACAAAGCCAAAATGTATTAGTTGTTTCGGACTTTTAGGCAACTTAAGCCTAAACGTTCATTCATTCAGCACTCCGTTCAACACAAAATTTCCAATGAAAGAATACCTTTCAACAATTAAGTTGACCCTTCCTGACACACTAATTTGGTTTTGGCACTGTTGTATTGTCTTTTCAAACTCATACTTTGATTCAGAGAAGCAAATTTTCCAGTCAAATGAGTGGAATATTGAGATAGTTGTCTTTGAGAAATATTTGAACCCTAACCCTAACTAGCAAAACCCGAAGCTAGGGTTAGGGTTTTATTCCCATACAATGTAGACAGTTTTTGATGGTATGGCTGTGTTTTAGGGCTAAAAGGATACTTAGGAATGTAGTTCTTTCAATGTTTTCTCAACATTTTTTTCTGACCTATATGGCTGTATACAGTGCTCTGCCCAAAAAAGGAATGGTGTCTCAATTGATCTACAAGCAACAGTAAGAAAGAACCTGATTTAAATTTTAAACTCTTGCTTTGGGCTTTGAAATCACAGGCATATTAATAGACAAAGCCAAAATGTATTAGTTGTTTCGGACTTTTAAGCAACTTAAGCCTAAACGTTCATTCATTCAGCACTTCGTTCAACACAAAATTTCCAATGAAAGAATACCTTTCAACAATTAAGTTGACCATTCCTGACACACTAATTTGGTTTTGGCACTGTTGTATTGTCTTTTCAGACTCATACTTTGATTCAGAGAAGCAAATTTTCCAGTCAAATGAGTGGAATATTGAGATAGTTGTCTTTGAGAAATATTTGAACCCTAACCCTAACTAGCAAAACCCGAAGCTAGGGTTAGGGTTTTATTCCCATACAATGTAGACAGTTTTTGATGGCATGGCTGTATTTTAGGGATAAAAGGATACTTAGGAATATAGTTCTTTCAGTGTTTTCTCAACATTTTTTTCTGACCTATATGGCTGTATACAGTGCTCTGCCTGAAAAAGGAATGGTGTCTGAATTGATCTACAAGCAACAGTAAGAAAGAACCTTATTTAACTTTTAAACTCTTGCTTTGGGCTTTGAAAACACAGGCATATGAATAGACAAAGCCAAAATGTATTAGTTGTTTCGGACTTTTAGGCAACTTAAGCCTAAACGTTCATTCATTCAGCACTCCGTTCAACACAAAATTTCCAATGAAAGAATACCTTTCAACAATTAAGTTGACCATTCCTGACACACTAATTTGGTTTTGGCACTGTTGTATTGTCTTTTCAGACTCATACTTTGATTCAGAGAAGCAAATTTTCCAGTCAAATGAGTGGAATATTGAGATAGTTGTCTTTGAGAAATATTTGAACCCTAACCCTAACTAGCAAAACCCGAAGCTAGGGTTAGGGTTTTATTCCCATACAATGTAGACAGTTTTTGATGGCATGGCTGTGTTTTAGGGCTGAAAGGATACTTAGGAATGTTGTTCTTTCAATGTTTTCTCAACATTTTTTTCTGACCTATATGGCTGTATACAGTGCTCTGCCCGAAAAAGGAATGGTGTCTGAATTGATCTACAAGCAACAGTAAGAAAGAACCTTTTTTAACTTTTAAACTCTTGCTTTGGGCTTTGAAATCACAGGCATATTAATGACAAAGCCAAAATGTATTAGTTGTTTCGGACTTTTAGGCAATTAAGCCTAAATGTTCATTCATTCAGCACTCCGTTCAACACAAAATTTCCAATGAAAGAATACCTTTCAACAATTACGTTGACCCTTCCTGACACACTAATTTGGTTTTGGCACTGTTTTATTGTCTTTTCAAACTCATACTTTGATTCAGAGAAGCAACTTTTCCAGTCAAATGAGTGGAATATTGAGATAGTTGTCTTTGAGAAATATTTGAACCCTAACCCTAACTAGCAAAACCCGAAGCTAGGGTTAGGGTTTTATTCCCATACAATGTAGACAGTTTTTGATGGCATGGCTGTGTTTTAGGGCTAAAAGGATACTTAGGAATGTAGTTCTTTCAATGTTTTCTCAACATTTTTTTCTGACCTATATGGCTGTATACAGTGCTCTGCCCGAAAAAGTAATGGTGTCTCAATTGATCTACAAGCAACAGTAAGAAAGAACCTGATTTAACTTTTAAAGTTTTGCTTTGGGCTTTGAAATCACAGGCATATTAATAGACAAAGCCAAAATGTATTAGTTGTTTCGGACTTTTAGGCAACTTAAGCCTAAACGTTCATTCATTCAGCACTCCGTTCAACACAAAATTTCCAATGAAAGAATACCTTTCAACAATTAAGTTGACCATTCCTGACACACTAATTTGGTTTTGGCATGTTGTATTGTCTTTTCAGACTCATACTTTGATTCAGAGAAGCAAATTTTCCAGTCAAATGAGTGGAATATTGAGATAGTTGTCTTTGAGAAATATTTGAACCCTAACCCTAACTAGCAAAACCCGAAGCTAGGGTTAGGGTTTTATTCCCATACAATGTAGACAGTTTTTGATGGCATGGCTGTATTTTAGGGATGAAAGGATACTTAGGAATATAGTTCTTTCAGTGTTTTCTCAACATTTATTTCTGACCTATATGGCTGTATACAGTGCTCTGCCCGAAAAAGGAATGGTGTCTGAATTGATCTACAAGCAACAGTAAGAAAGAACCTTATTTAACTTTTAAACTCTTGCTTTGGGCTTTGAAAACACAGGCATATGAATAGACAAAGCCAAAATGTATTAGTTGTTTCGGACTTTTAGGCAACTTAAGCCTAAACGTTCATTCATTCAGCACTCCGTTCAACACAAAATTTCCAATGAAAGAATACCTTTCAACAATTAAGTTGACCCTTCCTGACACACTAATTTGGTTTTGGCACTGTTGTATTGTCTTTTCAAACTCATACTTTGATTCATAGAAGCACATTTTCCAGTCAAATGAGTGGAATATTGAGATAGTTGTCTTTGAGAAATATTTGAACCCTAACCCTAACTAGCAAAACCCGAAGCTAGGGTTAGGGTTTTATTCCCATACAATGTAGACAGTTTTTGATGGTATGGCTGTGTTTTAGGGCTAAAAGGATACTTAGGAATGTAGTTCTTTCAATGTTTTCTCAACATTTTTTTTCTGACCTATATGGTTGTATACAGTGCTCTGCCCGAAAAAGGAATGGTGTCTCAATTGATCTACAAGCAACAGTAAGAAAGAACCTGATTTAACTTTTAAACTCTTGCTTTGGGCTTTGAAATCACAGGCATATTAATAGACAAAGCAAAAATGTATTAGTTGTTTCAGACTTTTAGGCAACTTAAGCCTAAACGTTCATTCATTCAGCACTCCGTTCAACACAAAATTTCCAATGAAAGAATACCTTTCAACAATTAAGTTGACCATTCCTGACACACTAATTTGGTTTTGGCACTGTTGTATTGTCTTTTCAGACTCATACTTTGATTCAGAGAAGCAAATTTTCCAGTCAAATGAGTGGAATATTGAGATAGTTGTCTTTGAGAAATATTAGAACCCTAACCCTAACTAGCAAAACCCGAAGCTAGGGTTTGGGATTTATTCCCATACAATGTAGACAGTTTTTGATGGCATGGCTGTGTTTTAGGGCTGAAAGGATTCTTAGGAATGTTGTTCTATCAATGTTTTCTCAACATTTTTTTCTGACCTATATGGCTGTATACAGTGCTCTGCCCGAAAAAGGAATGGTGTCTGAATTAATCTACAAGCAACAGTAAGAAATAACCATATTTAACTTTTAATCTCTTGCTTTGGGCTTTGAAATCACAGGCATATTAATAGACAAAGCCAAAATGTATTAGTTGTTTCGGACTTTTAGGCAATTAAGCCTAAATGTTCATTCATTCAGCACTCCGTTCAACACAAAATTTCCAATGAAAGAATACCTTTCAACAATTACGTTGACCATTCCTGACACACTAATTTGGTTTTGGCACTGTTGTAATGTCTTTTCAGACTCATACTTTGATTCAGAGAAGCAAATTTTCCAGTCAAATGAGTGGAATATTGAGATAGTTGTCTTTGAGAAATATTTGAACCCTAACCCGAACTAGCAAAACCCGAAGCTAGGGTTAGGGTTTTATTCCCATACAATGTAGACAGTTTTTGATGGTATGGCTGTGTTTTAGGGCTAAAAGGATACTTAGGAATGTTGTTCTTTCAATGTTTTCTCAACATTTTTTTCTGACCTATATGGCTGTATACAGTGCTCTGCCCGAAAAAGGAATGGTGTCTCAATTGATCTACAAGCAACAGTAAGAAAGAACCTGATTTAACTTTTAAACTCTTGCTTTGGGCTTTGAAATCACAGGCATATTAATAGACAAAGCCAAAATGTATTAGTTGTTTCGGACTTTTAGGCAACTTAAGCCTAAACGTTCATTCATTCAGCACTCCGTTCAACACAAAATTTCCAATGAAAGAATACCTTTCAACAATTAAGTTGACCATTCCTGACACACTAATTTGGTTTTGGCACTGTTGTATTGTCTTTTCAGACTCATACTTTGATTCAGAGAAGCAAATTTTCCAGTCAAATGAGTGGAATATTGAGATAGTTGTCTTTGAGAAATATTTGAACCCTAACCCTAACTAGCAAAACCCGAAGCTAGGGTTAGGGTTTTATTCCCATACAATGTAGACAGTTTTTGATGGCATGGCTGTGTTTTAGGGCTGAAAGGATACTTAGGAATGTTGTTCTTTCAATGTTTTCTCAACATTTTTTTCTGACCTATATGGCTGTATACAGTGCTCTGCCCGAAAAAGGAATGGTGTCTGAATTGATCTACAAGCAACAGTAAGAAAGAACCTTTTTTAACTTTTAAACTCTTGCTTTGGGCTTTGAAATCACAGGCATATTAATGACAAAGCCAAAATGTATTAGTTGTTTCGGACTTTTAGGCAATTAAGCCTAAATGTTCATTCATTCAGCACTCCGTTCAACACAAAATTTCCAATGAAAGAATACCTTTCAACAATTACGTTGACCCTTCCTGACACACTAATTTGGTTTTGGCACTGTTTTATTGTCTTTTCAAACTCATACTTTGATTCAGAGAAGCAACTTTTCCAGTCAAATGAGTGGAATATTGAGATAGTTGTCTTTGAGAAATATTTGAACCCTAACCCTAACTAGCAAAACCCGAAGCTAGGGTTAGGGTTTTATTCCCATACAATGTAGACAGTTTTTGATGGCATGGCTGTGTTTTAGGGCTAAAAGGATACTTAGGAATGTAGTTCTTTCAATGTTTTCTCAACATTTTTTTCTGACCTATATGGCTGTATACAGTGCTCTGCCCGAAAAAGGAATGGTGTCTCAATTGATCTACAAGCAACAGTAAGAAAGAACCTGATTTAACTTTTAAAGTTTTGCTTTGGGCTTTGAAATCACAGGCATATTAATAGACAAAGCCAAAATGTATTAGTTTTTTCGGACTTTTAGGCAACTTAAGCCTAAACGTTCATTCATTCAGCACTCCGTTCAACACAAAATTTCCAATGAAAGAATACCTTTCAACAATTAAGTTGACCATTCCTGACACACTAATTTGGTTTTGGCACTGTTGTATTGTCTTTTCAGACTCATACTTTGATTCAGAGAAGCAAATTTTCCAGTCAAATGAGTGGAATATTGAGATAGTTGTCTTTGAGAAATATTTGAACCCTAACCCTAACTAGCAAAACCCGAAGCTAGGGTTAGGGTTTTATTCCCATTCAATGTAGACAGTTTTTGATGGCATGGCTGTATTTTAGGGATAAAAGGATACTTAGGAATATAGTTCTTTCAGTGTTTTCTCAACATTTTTTTCTGACCTATATGGCTGTATACAGTGCTCTGCCTGAAAAAGGAATGGTGTCTGAATTGATCTACAAGCAACAGTAAGAAAGAACCTTATTTAACTTTTAAACTCTTGCTTTGGGCTTTGAAAACACAGGCATATGAATAGACAAAGCCAAAATGTATTAGTTGTTTCGGACTTTTAGGCAACTTAAGGCTAAACGTTCATTCATTCAGCACTCCGTTCAACACAAAATTTCCAATGAAAGAATACCTTTCAACAATTAAGTTGACCCTTCCTGACACACTAATTTGGTTTTGGCACTGTTGTATTGTCTTTTCAAACTCATACTTTGATTCATAGAAGCACATTTTCCAGTCAAATGAGTGGAATATTGAGATAGTTGTCTTTGAGAAATATTTGAACCCTAACCCTAACTAGCAAAACCCGAAGCTAGGGTTAGGGTTTTATTCCCATACAATGTAGACAGTTTTTGATGGTATGGCTGTGTTTTAGGGCTAAAAGGATACTTAGGAATGTAGTTCTTTCAATGTTTTCTCAACATTTTTTTCTGACCTATATGGCTGTATACAGTGCTCTGCCCGAAAAAGGAATGGTGTCTCAATTGATCTACAAGCAACAGTAAGAAAGAACCTGATTTAACTTTTAAACTCTTGCTTTGGGCTTTGAAATCACAGGCATATTAATAGACAAAGCAAAAATGTATTAGTTGTTTCAGACTTTTAGGCAACTTAAGCCTAAACGTTCATTCATTCAGCACTCCGTTCAACACAAAATTTCCAATGAAAGAATACCTTTCAACAATTAAGTTGACCATTCCTGACACACTAATTTGGTTTTGGCACTGTTGTATTGTCTTTTCAGACTCATACTTTGATTCAGAGAAGCAAATTTTCCAGTCAAATGAGTGGAATATTGAGATAGTTGTCTTTGAGAAATATTTGAACCCTAACCCTAACTAGCAAAACCCGAAGCTAGGGTTAGGGTTTTATTCCCATACAATGTACACAGTTTTTGATGGCATGGCTGTGTTTTAGGGCTGAAAGGATACTTAGGAATGTTGTTCTTTCAATGTTTTCTCAACATTTTTTTCTGACCTATATGGCTGTATACAGTGCTCTGCCCGAAAAAGGAATGGTGTCTGAATTGATCTACAAGCAACAGTAAGAAAGAACCTTTTTTAACTTTTAAACTCTTGCTTTGGGCTTTGAAATCACAGGCATATTAATGACAAAGCCAAAATGTATTAGTTGTTTCGGACTTTTAGGCAATTAAGCCTAAATGTTCATTCATTCAGCACTCCGTTCAACACAAAATTTCCAATGAAAGAATACCTTTCAACAATTACGTTGACCCTTCCTGACACACTAATTTGGTTTTGGCACTGTTTTATTGTCTTTTCAAACTCATACTTTGATTCAGAGAAGCAACTTTTCCAGTCAAATGAGTGGAATATTGAGATAGTTGTCTTTGAGAAATATTTGAACCCTAACCCTAACTAGCAAAACCCGAAGCTAGGGTTAGGGTTTTATTCCCATACAATGTAGACAGTTTTTGATGGCATGGCTGTGTTTTAGGGCTAAAAGGATACTTAGGAATGTAGTTCTTTCAATGTTTTCTCAACATTTTTTTCTGACCTATATGGCTGTATACAGTGCTCTGCCCGAAAAAGGAATGGTGTCTCAATTGATCTACAAGCAACAGTAAGAAAGAACCTGATTTAACTTTTAAAGTTTTGCTTTGGGCTTTGAAATCACAGGCATATTAATAGACAAAGCAAAAATGTATTAGTTGTTTCAGACTTTTAGGCAACTTAAGCCTAAACGTTCATTCATTCAGCACTCCGTTCAACACAAAATTTCCAATGAAAGAATACCTTTCAACAATTAAGTTGACCATTCCTGACACACTAATTTGGTTTTGGCACTGTTGTATTGTCTTTTCAGACTCATACTTTGATTCAGAGAAGCAAATTTTCCAGTCAAATGAGTGGAATATTGAGATAGTTGTCTTTGAGAAATATTTGAACCCTAACCCTAACTAGCAAAACCCGAAGCTAGGGTTAGGGTTTTATTCCCATACAATGTAGACAGTTTTTGATGGCATGGCTGTGTTTTAGGGCTGAAAGGATACTTAGGAATGTTGTTCTTTCAATGTTTTCTCAACATTTTTTTCTGACCTATATGGCTGTATACAGTGCTCTGCCCGAAAAAGGAATGGTGTCTGAATTGATCTACAAGCAACAGTAAGAAAGAACCTTTTTTAACTTTTAAACTCTTGCTTTGGGCTTTGAAATCACAGGCATATTAATGACAAAGCCAAAATGTATTAGTTGTTTCGGACTTTTAGGCAATTAAGCCTAAATGTTCATTCATTCAGCACTCCGTTCAACACAAAATTTCCAATGAAAGAATACCTTTCAACAATTACGTTGACCCTTCCTGACACACTAATTTGGTTTTGGCACTGTTTTATTGTCTTTTCAAACTCATACTTTGATTCAGAGAAGCAAATTTTCCAGTCAAATGAGTGGAATATTGAGATAGTTGTCTTTGAGAAATATTTGAACCCTAACCCTAACTAGCAAAACCCGAAGCTAGGGTTAGGGTTTTATTCCCATACAATGTAGACAGTTTTTGATGGCATGGCTGTGTTTTAGGGCTAAAAGGATACTTAGGAATGTAGTTCTTTCAATGTTTTCTCAACATTTTTTTCTGACCTATATGGCTGTATACAGTGCTCTGCCCGAAAAAGGAATGGTGTCTCAATTGATCTACAAGCAACAGTAAGAAAGAACCTTATTTAACTTTTAAAGTTTTGCTTTGGGCTTTGAAATCACAGGCATATTAATAGACAAAGCCAAAATGTATTAGTTGTTTCGGACTTTTAGGCAACTTAAGCCTAAACGTTCATTCATTCAGCACTCCGTTCAACACAAAATTTCCAATGAAAGAATACCTTTCAACAATTAAGTTGACCATTCCTGACACACTAATTTGGTTTTGGCACTGTTGTATTGTCTTTTCAGACTCATACTTTGATTCAGAGAAGCAAATTTTCCAGTCAAATGAGTGGAATATTGAGATAGTTGTCTTTGAGAAATATTAGAACCCTAACCCTAACTAGCAAAACCCGAAGCTAGGGTTTGGGATTTATTCCCATACAATGTAGACAGTTTTTGATGGCATGGCTGTGTTTTAGGGCTGAAAGGATTCTTAGGAATGTTGTTCTATCAATGTTTTCTCAACATTTTTTTCTGACCTATATGGCTGTATACAGTGCTCTGCCCGAAAAAGGAATGGTGTCTGAATTAATCTACAAGCAACAGTAAGAAAGAACCATATTTAACTTTTAATCTCTTGCTTTGGGCTTTGAAATCACAGGCATATTAATAGACAAAGCCAAAATGTATTAGTTGTTTCGGACGTTTAGGCAATTAAGCCTAAATGTTCATTCATTCAGCACTCCGTTCAACACAAAATTTCCAATGAAAGAATACCTTTCAACAATTACGTTGACCATTCCTGACACACTAATTTGGTTTTGGCACTGTTGTTATGTCTTTTCAGACTCATACTTTGATTCAGAGAAGCAAATTTTCCAGTCAAATGAGTGGAATATTGAGATAGTTGTCTTTGAGAAATATTTGAACCCTAACCCGAACTAGCAAAACCCGAAGCTAGGGTTAGGGTTTTATTCCCATACAATGTAGACAGTTTTTGATGGTATGGCTGTGTTTTAGGGCTAAAAGGATACTTAGGAATGTTGTTCTTTCAATGTTTTCTCAACATTTTTTTCTGACCTATATGGCTGTATACAGTGCTCTGCCCGAAAAAGGAATGGTGTCTCAATTGATCTACAAGCAACAGTAAGAAAGAACCTGATTTAACTTTTAAACTCTTGCTTTGGGCGTTGAAATCACAGGCATATTAATAGACAAAGCCAAAATGTATTAGTTGATTCGGACTTTTAGGCAACTTAAGCCTAAACGTTCATTCATTCAGCACTCCGTTCAACACAAAATTTCCAATGAAAGAATACATGTCAACAATTAAGTTGATCATTACTGACACACTAATTTGGTTTTGGCACTGTTGTATTGTCTTTTCAAACTCATACTTTGATTCAGAGATGCAAATTTTCCAGTCAAATGAGTGGAATATTGAGATAGTTGTCTTTGAGAAATATTTGAACCCTAACCCTAACTAGCAAAACCCGAAGCTAGGGTTAGGGTTTTATTCCCATACAATGTAGACAGTTTTTGATGGCATGGCTGTGTTTTAGGGCTGAAAGGATACTTAGGAATGTTGTTCTTTCAATGTTTTCTCAACATTTTTTTCTGACCTATATGGCTGTATACAGTGCTCTGCCCGAAAAAGGAATGGTGTCTGAATTGATCTACAAGCAACAGTAAGAAAGAACCTTTTTTAACTTTTAAACTCTTGCTTTGGGCTTTGAAGTCAAAGGCATATTAATAGACAAAGCCAAAATGTATTAGTTGTTTCGGACTTTTAAGCAACTTAAGCCTAAACGTTCATTCATTCAGCACTCCGTTCAACACAAAATTTCCAATGAAAGAATACCTTTCAACAATTAAGTTGACCATTCCTGACACACTAATTTGGTTTTGGCACTGTTGTATTGTCTTTTCAAACTCATACTTTGATTCAGAGAAGCAAATTTTCCAGTCAAATGAGTGGAATATTGAGATAGTTGTCTTTGAGAAATATTTGAACCCTAACCCTAACTAGCAAAACCCGAAGCTAGGGTTAGGGTTTTATTCCCATACAATGTAGACAGTTTTTGATGGCATGGCTGTATTTTAGGGATGAAAGGATACTTAGGAATATAGTTCTTTCAGTGTTTTCTCAACATTTTTTTCTGACCTATATGGCTGTATACAGTGCTCTGCCCGAAAAAGGAATGGTGTCTGAATTGATCTACAAGCAACAGTAAGAAAGAACCTTATTTAACGTTTAAACTCTTGCTTTGGGCTTTGAAATCACAGGCATATGAATAGACAAATCCAAAATGTATTAGTTGTTTCGGACTTTTAGGCAACTTAAGCCTAAACGTTCATTCATTCAGCACTCCGTTCAACACAAAATTTCCAATGAAAGAATACCTTTCAACAATTAAGTTGACCCTTCCTGACACACTAATTTGGTTTTGGCACTGTTGTATTGTCTTTTCAAACTCATACTTTGATTCATAGAAGCAAATTTTCCAGTCAAATGAGTGGAATATTGAGATAGTTGTCTTTGAGAAATATTTGAACCCTAACCCTAACTAGCAAAACCCGAAGCTAGGGTTAGGGTTTTATTCCCATACAATGTAGACAGTTTTTGATGGCATGGCTGTATTTTAGGGATGAAAGGATACTTAGGAATATAGTTCTTTCAGTGTTTTCTCAACATTTTTTTCTGACCTATATGGCTGTATACAGTGCTCTGCCCGAAAAAGGAATGGTGTCTGAATTGATCTACAAGCAACAGTAAGAAAGAACCTTTTTTAACTTTTAAACTCTTGCTTTGGGCTTTGAAATCACAGGCATATGAATAGACAAAGCCAAAATGTATTAGTTGTTTCGGACTTTTAGGCAACTTAAGCCTAAACGTTCATTCATTCAGCACTCCGTTCAACACAAAATTTCCAATGAAAGAATACCTTTCAACAATTAAGTTGACCCTTCCTGACACACTAATTTGGTTTTGGCACTGTTGTATTGTCTTTTCAAACTCATACTTTGATTCATAGAAGCAAATTTTCCAGTCAAATGAGTGGAATATTGAGATAGTTGTCTTTGAGAAATATTTGAACCCTAACCCTGACTAGCAAAACCCGAAGCTAGGGTTAGGGTTTTATTCCCATACAATGTAGACAGTTTTTGATGGCATGGCTGTGTTTTAGGGCTGAAAGGGTACTTAGGAACGTTGTTCTTTCAATGATTTCTCAACATTTTTTTCTGACCTATATGGCTGTATACAGTGCTCTGCCCGAAAAAGGAATGGTGTCTGAATTGATCTACAAGCAACAGTAAGAAAGAACCTGATTTAACCTTTAAACTCTTGCTTTGGGCTTTGAAATCACAGGCATATTAATAGACAAAGCCAAAATGTATTAGTTGTTTCGGACTTTTAGGCAACTTAAGCCTAAACGTTCATTCATTCAGTACTCCGTTCAACACAAAATTTCCAATGAAAGAATACCTTTCAACAATTAAGTTGACCATTCCTGACACACTAATTTGGTTTTGGCACTGTTGTATTGTCTTTTCAGACTCATACTTTGATTCAGAGAAGCAAATTTTCCAGTCAAATGAGTGGAATATTGAGATAGTTGTCTTTGAGAAATATTTGAACCCTAACCCTAACTAGCAAAACCCGAAGCTAGGGTTAGGGTTTTATTCCCATACAATGTAGACAGTTTTTGATGGTATGGCTGTGTTTTAGGGCTAAAAGGATACTTAGGAATGTAGTTCTTTCAATGTTTTCTCAACATTTTTTTCTGACCTATATGGCTGTATACAGTGCTCTGCCCGAAAAAGGAATGGTGTCTGAATTGATCTACAAGCAACAGTAAGAAAGATCCATATTTAACTTTTAAACTCTTGCTTTGGGCTTTGAAATCACAGGCATATTAATAGACAAAGCCAAACTGTATTAGTTGTTTCGGACTTTTAGGCAATTAAGCCTAAATGTTCATTCATTCAGCACTCCGTTCAACACAAAATTTCCAGTGAAAGAATACCTTTCAACAATTAAGTTGACCCTTCCTGACACACTAATTTGGTTTTGGCACTGTTGTATTGTCTTTTCAGACTCATACTTTGATTCAGAGAAGCAAATTTTCCAGTCAAATGAGTGGAATATTGAGATAGTTGTCTTTGAGAAATATTTGAACCCTAACCCTAACTAGCAAAACCCGAAGCTAGGGTTAGGGTTTTATTCCCATACAATGTAGACAGTTTTTGATGGCATGGCTGTGTTTTAGGGCTGAAAGGATACTTAGGAATGTAGTTCTTTCAATGTTTTCTCAACATTTTTTTCTGACCTATATTGCTGTATACAGTGCTCTGCCCGAAAAAGGAATGGTGTCTCAATTGATCTACAAGCAACAGTAAGAAAGAACCATATTTAACTTTTAATCTCTTGCTTTGGGCTTTGAAATCACAGGCATATTAATAGACAAAGCCAAAATGTATTAGTTGTTTCGGACTTTTAGGCAACTTAAGCCTAAACGTTCATTCATTCAGCACTCCGTTCAACACAAAATTTCCAATGAAAGAATACCTTTCAACAATTAAGTTGACCATTCCTGACACACTAATTTGGTTTTGGCACTGTTGTATTGTCTTTTCAGACTCATACTTTGATTCAGAGAAGCAAATTTTCCAGTCAAATGAGTGGAATATTGAGATAGTTGTCTTTGAGAAATATTTGAACCCTAACCCTAACTAGCAAAACCCGAAGCTAGGGTTAGGGTTTTATTCCCATACAATGTAGACAGTTTTTGATGGCATGGCTGTATTTTAGGGATGAAAGGATACTTAGGAATATAGTTCTTTCAGTGTTTTCTCAACATTTATTTCTGACCTATATGGCTGTATACAGTGCTCTGCCCGAAAAAGGAATGGTGTCTGAATTGATCTACAAGCAACAGTAAGAAAGAACCTTATTTAACTTTTAAACTCTTGCTTTGGGCTTTGAAAACACAGGCATATGAATAGACAAAGCCAAAATGTATTAGTTGTTTCGGACTTTTAGGCAACTTAAGCCTAAACGTTCATTCATTCAGCACTCCGTTCAACACAAAATTTCCAATGAAAGAATACCTTTCAACAATTAAGTTGACCCTTCCTGACACACTAATTTGGTTTTGGCACTGTTGTATTGTCTTTTCAAACTCATACTTTGATTCATAGAAGCACATTTTCCAGTCAAATGAGTGGAATATTGAGATAGTTGTCTTTGAGAAATATTTGAACCCTAACCCTAACTAGCAAAACCCGAAGCTAGGGTTAGGGTTTTATTCCCATACAATGTAGACAGTTTTTGATGGTATGGCTGTGTTTTAGGGCTAAAAGGATACTTAGGAATGTAGTTCTTTCAATGTTTTCTCAACATTTTTTTCTGACCTATATGGCTGTATACAGTGCTCTGCCCGAAAAAGGAATGGTGTCTCAATTGATCTACAAGCAACAGTAAGAAAGAACCTGATTTAACTTTTAAACTCTTGCTTTGGGCTTTGAAATCACAGGCATATTAATAGACAAAGCAAAAATGTATTAGTTGTTTCAGACTTTTAGGCAACTTAAGCCTAAACGTTCATTCATTCAGCACTCCGTTCAACACAAAATTTCCAATGAAAGAATACCTTTCAACAATTAAGTTGACCATTCCTGACACACTAATTTGGTTTTGGCACTGTTGTATTGTCTTTTCAGACTCATACTTTGATTCAGAGAAGCAAATTTTCCAGTCAAATGAGTGGAATATTGAGATAGTTGTCTTTGAGAAATATTTGAACCCTAACCCTAACTAGCAAAACCCGAAGCTAGGGTTAGGGTTTTATTCCCATACAATGTAGACAGTTTTTGATGGCATGGCTGTGTTTTAGGGCTGAAAGAATACTTAGGAATGTTGTTCTATCAATGTTTTCTCAACATTTTTTTCTGACCTATATGGCTGTATACAGTGCTCTGCCCGAAAAAGGAATGGTGTCTGAATTAATCTACAAGCAACAGTAAGAAAGAACCTTTTTAACTTTTAAACTCTTGCTTTGGGCTTTGAAATCACAGGAATATTAATGACAAAGCCAAAATGTATTAGTTGTTTCGGACTTTTAGGCAATTAAGCCTAAATATTCATTCATTCAGCACTCCGTTCAACACAAAATTTCCAATGAAAGAATACCTTTCAACAATTACGTTGACCCTTCCTGAAACACTAATTTGGTTTTGGCACTGTTTTATTGTCTTTTCAAACTCATACTTTGATTCAGAGAAGCAAATTTTCCAGTCAAATGAGTGGAATATTGAGATAGTTGTCTTTGAGAAATATTTGAACCCTAACCCTAACTAGCAAAACCCGAAGCTAGGGTTAGGGTTTTATTCCCATACAATGTAGACAGTTTTTGATGGTATGGCTGTGTTTTAGGGCTAAAAGGATACTTAGGAATGTAGTTCTTTCAATGTTTTCTCAACATTTTTTTCTGACCTATATGGCTGTATACAGTGCTCTGCCCAAAAAAGGAATGGTGTCTCAATTGATCTACAAGCAACAGTAAGAAAGAACCTGATTTAAATTTTAAACTCTTGCTTTGGGCTTTGAAATCACAGGCATATTAATAGACAAAGCCAAAATGTATTAGTTGTTTCGGACTTTTAAGCAACTTAAGCCTAAACGTTCATTCATTCAGCACTTCGTTCAACACAAAATTTCCAATGAAAGAATACCTTTCAACAATTAAGTTGACCATTCCTGACACACTAATTTGGTTTTGGCACTGTTGTATTGTCTTTTCAGACTCATACTTTGATTCAGAGAAGCAAATTTTCCAGTCAAATGAGTGGAATATTGAGATAGTTGTCTTTGAGAAATATTTGAACCCTAACCCTAACTAGCAAAACCCGAAGCTAGGGTTAGGGTTTTATTCCCATACAATGTAGACAGTTTTTGATGGCATGGCTGTATTTTAGGGATGAAAGGATACTTAGGAATATAGTTCTTTCAGTGTTTTCTCAACATTTATTTCTGACCTATATGGCTGTATACAGTGCTCTGCCCGAAAAAGGAATGGTGTCTGAATTGATCTACAAGCAACAGTAAGAAAGAACCTTATTTAACTTTTAAACTCTTGCTTTGGGCTTTGAAAACACAGGCATATGAATAGACAAAGCCAAAATGTATTAGTTGTTTCGGACTTTTAGGCAACTTAAGCCTAAACGTTCATTCATTCAGCACTCCGTTCAACACAAAATTTCCAATGAAAGAATACCTTTCAACAATTAAGTTGACCATTCCTGACACACTAATTTGGTTTTGGCACTGTTGTATTGTCTTTTCAGACTCATACGTTGATTCAGAGAAGCAAATTTTCCAGTCAAATGAGTGGAATATTGAGATAGTTGTCTTTGAGAAATATTTGAACCCTAACCCTAACTAGCAAAACCCGAAGCTAGGCTTAGGGTTTTATTCCCATACAATGTAGACAGTTTTTGATGGCATGGCTGTGTTTTAGGGCTGAAAGGATACTTAGGAATGTTGTTCATTCAATGTTTTCTCAACATTTTTTTCTGACCTATATGGCTGTATACAGTGCTCTGCCCGAAAAAGGAATGGTGTCTCAATTGATCTACAAGCAACAGTAAGAAAGAACCATATTTAACTTTTAATCTCTTGCTTTGGGCTTTGAAATCACAGGCATATTAATAGACAAAGCCAAAATGTATTAGTTGTTTCGGACTTTTAGGCAACGTAAGCCTAAACGTTCATTCATTCAGCATTCCGTTCAACACAAAATTTCCAATGAAAGAATACCTTTCAACAATTAAGTTGACCATTCCTGACACACTAATTTGGTTTTGGCACTGTTGTATTGTCTTTTCAGACTCAAACTTTGATTCAGAGAAGCAAATTTTCCAGTCAAATGAGTGGAATATTGAGATAGTTGTCTTTGAGAAATATTTGAACCCTAACCCTAACTAGCAAAACCCGAAGCTAGGGTTAGGGTTTTATTCCCATACAATGTAGACAGTTTTTGATGGTATGGCTGTGTTTTAGGGCTAAAAGGATACTTAGGAATGTAGTTCTTTCAATGTTTTCTCAACATTTTTTTCTGACCTATATGGCTGTATACAGTGCTCTGCCCGAAAAAGGAATGGTGTCTGAATTGATCTACAAGCAACAGTAAGAAAGAAAAATATTTAACTTTTAAACTCTTGCTTTGGGCTTTGAAATCACAGGCATATTAATAGACAAAGCCAAAATGTATTAGTTGTTTCGGACTTTTAGGCAACTTAAGCCTAAACGTTCATTCATTCAGCACTCCGTTCAACACAAAATTTCCAATGAAAGAATACCTTTCAACAATTAAGTTGACCATTACTGACACACTAATTTGGTTTTGGCACTGTTGTATTGTCTTTTCAGACTCATACTTTGATTCAGAGAAGCAAATTTTCCAGTCAAATGAGTGGAATATTGAGATAGTTGTCTTTGAGAAATATTTGAACCCTAACCTAACTAGCAAAACCCGACGCTAGGGTTAGGGTTTTATTCCCATACAATATAGACAGTTTTTAATGGCATGGCTGTGTTTTAGGGCTGAAAGGATACTTAGGAATGTTGTTCTTTCAATGTTTTCTCAACATTGTTTTTCTGACCTATATGGCTGTATACAGTGCTCTGCCCGAAAAAGGAATGGTGTCTGAATTGATCTACAAGCAACAGTAAGAAAGAACCATATTTAACTTTTGAACTCTTGCTTTGGGCTTTGAAATCACAGGCATATTAATAGACAAAGCCAAAATGTATTAGTTGTTTCGGACTTTTAGGCAACTTAAGCCTAAACGTTCATTCATTCAGTACTCCGTTCAACACAAAATTTCCAATGAAAGAATACCTTTCAACAATTAAGTTGACCATTCCTGACACACTAATTTGGTTTTGGCACTGTTGTATTGTCTTTTCAGACTCATACTTTGATTCAGAGAAGCAAATTTTCCAGTCAAATGAGTGGAATATTGAGATAGTTGTCTTTGAGAAATATTTGAACCCTAACCCTAACTAGCAAAACCCGAAGCTAGGGTTAGGGTTTTATTCCCATACAATGTAGACAGTTTTTGATGGTATGGCTGTGTTTTAGGGCTAAAAGGATACTTAGGAATGTAGTTCTTTCAATGTTTTCTCAACATTTTTTTCTGACCTATATGGCTGTATACAGTGCTCTGCCCGAAAAAGGAATGGTGTCTGAATTGATCTACAAGCAACAGTAAGAAAGATCCATATTTAACTTTTAAACTCTTGCTTTGGGCTTTGAAATCACAGGCATATTAATAGACAAAGCCAAACTGTATTAGTTGTTTCGGACTTTTAGGCAATTAAGCCTAAATGTTCATTCATTCAGCACTCCGTTCAACACAAAATTTCCAGTGAAAGAATACCTTTCAACAATTAAGTTGACCCTTCCTGACACACTAATTTGGTTTTGGCACTGTTGTATTCTTTTCAGACTCATACTTTGATTCAGAGAAGCAAATTTTCCAGTCAAATGAGTGGAATATTGAGATAGTTGTCTTTGAGAAATATTTGAACCCTAACCCTAACTAGCAAAACCCGAAGCTAGGGTTAGGGTTTTATTCCCATACAATGTAGACAGTTTTTGATGGCATGGCTGTGTTTTAGGGCTGAAAGGATACTTAGGAATGTAGTTCTTTCAATGTTTTCTCAACATTTTTTTCTGACCTATATTGCTGTATACAGTGCTCTGCCCGAAAAAGGAATGGTGTCTCAATTGATCTACAAGCAACAGTAAGAAAGAACCATATTTAACTTTTAATCTCTTGCTTTGGGCTTTGAAATCACAGGCATATTAATAGACAAAGCCAAAATGTATTAGTTGTTTCGGACTTTTAGGCAACTTAAGCCTAAACGTTCATTCATTCAGCACTCCGTTCAACACAAAATTTCCAATGAAAGAATACCTTTCAACAATTAAGTTGACCATTCCTGACACACTAATTTGGTTTTGGCACTGTTGTATTGTCTTTTCAGACTCATACTTTGATTCAGAGAAGCAAATTTTCCAGTCAAATGAGTGGAATATTGAGATAGTTGTCTTTGAGAAATATTTGAACCCTAACCCTAACTAGCAAAACCCGAAGCTAGGGTTAGGGTTTTATTCCCATACAATGTAGACAGTTTTTGATGGCATGGCTGTGTTTTAGGGCTGAAAGGATACTTAGGAATGTTGTTCTATCAATGTTTTCTCAACATTTTTTTCTGACCTATATGGCTGTATACAGTGCTCTGCCCGAAAAAGGAATGGTGTCTGAATTAATCTACAAGCAACAGTAAGAAAGAACCTTTTTAACTTTTAAACTCTTGCTTTGGGCTTTGAAATCACAGGAATATTAATGACAAAGCCAAAATGTATTAGTTGTTTCGGACTTTTAGGCAATTAAGCCTAAATGTTCATTCATTCAGCACTCCGTTCAACACAAAATTTCCAATGAAAGAATACCTTTCAACAATTACGTTGACCCTTCCTGACACACTAATTTGGTTTTGGCACTGTTTTATTGTCTTTTCAAGCTCATACTTGGATTCAGAGAAGCAAATTTTCCAGTCAAATGAGTGGAATATTGAGATAGTTGTCTTTGAGAAATATTTGAACCCTAACCCTAACTAGCAAAACCCGAAGCTAGGGTTAGGGTTTTATTCCCATACAATGTAGACAGTTTTTGATGGTATGGCTGTGTTTTAGGGCTAAAAGGATACTTAGGAATGTAGTTCTTTCAATGTTTTCTCAACATTTTTTTCTGACCTATATGGCTGTATACAGTGCTCTGCCCAAAAAAGGAATGGTGTCTCAATTGATCTACAAGCAACAGTAAGAAAGAACCTGATTTAAATTTTAAACTCTTGCTTTGGGCTTTGAAATCACAGGCATATTAATAGACAAAGCCAAAATGTATTAGTTGTTTCGGACTTTTAAGCAACTTAAGCCTAAACGTTCATTCATTCAGCACTTCGTTCAACACAAAATTTCCAATGAAAGAATACCTTTCAACAATTAAGTTGACCCTTCCTGACACACTAATTTGGTTTTGGCACTGTTGTATTGTCTTTTCAAACTCATACTTTGATTCAGAGAAGCAAATTTTCCAGTCAAATGAGTGGAATATTGAGATAGTTGTCTTTGAGAAATATTTGAACCCTAACCCTAACTAGGAAAACCCGAAGCTAGAGTTAGGGTTTTATTCCCATACAATGTAGACAGTTTTTGATGGCATGGCTGTGTTTTAGGGCTGAAAGGATACTTAGGAATGTTGTTCTTTCAATGTTTTCTCAACATTTTTTTCTGACCTATATGGCTGTATACAGTACTCTGCCCCAAAAAGGAATGTTGTCTGAATTGATCTACAAGCAACAGTAAGAAAGAACCTGATTTAACTTTTAATCTCTTGCTTTGGGCTTTGAAATCACAGGCATATTAATAGACAAAGCCAAAATGTATTAGTTGTTTCGGACTTTTAGGCAACTTAAGCCTAAACGTTCATTCATTCAGCATTCCGTTCAACACAAAATTTCCAATGAAAGAATACCTTTCAACAATTAAGTTGACCATTCCTGACACACTAATTTGGTTTTGGCACTGTGGTATTGTCTTTTCAGACTCAAACTTTGATTCAGAGAAGCAAATTTTCCAGTCAAATGAGTGGAATATTGAGATAGTTGTCTTTGAGAAATATTTGAAACCTAACCCTAACTAGCAAAACCCGAAGCTAGGGTTAGGGTTTTATTCCCATACAATGTAGACAGTTTTTGATGGTATGGCTGTGTTTTAGGGCTAAAAGGATACTTAGGAATGTAGTTCTTTCAATGTTTTCTCAACATTTTTTTCTGACCTATATGGCTGTATACAGTGCTCTGCCCGAAAAAGGAATGGTGTCTGAATTGATCTACAAGCAACAGTAAGAAAGAACCATATTTAACTTTTAAACTCTTGCTTTGGGCTTTGAAATCACAGGCATATTAATAGACAAAGCCAACATGTATTAGTTGTTTCGGACTTTTAGGCAACTTAAGCCTAAACGTTCATTCATTCAGTACTCCGTTCAACACAAAATTTCCAATGAAAGAATACCTTTCAACAATTAAGTTGACCATTCCTGACACACTAATTTGGTTTTGGCACTGTTGTATTGTCTTTTCAGACTCATACTTTGATTCAGAGAAGCAAATTTTCCAGTCAAATGAGTGGAATATTGAGATAGTTGTCTTTGAGAAATATTTGAACCCTAACCCTAACTAGCAAAACCCGAAGCTAGGGTTAGGGTTTTATTCCCATACAATGTAGACAGTTTTTGATGGTATGGCTGTGTTTTAGGGCTAAAAGGATACTTAGGAATGTAGTTCTTTCAATGTTTTCTCAACATTTTTTTCTGACCTATATGGCTGTATACAGTGCTCTGCCCGAAAAAGGAATGGTGTCTGAATTGATCTACAAGCAACAGTAAGAAAGATCCATATTTAACTTTTAAACTCTTGCTTTGGGCTTTGAAATCACAGGCATATTAATAGACAAAGCCAAACTGTATTAGTTGTTTCGGACTTTTAGGCAATTAAGCCTAAATGTTCATTCATTCAGCACTCCGTTCAACACAAAATTTCCAGTGAAAGAATACCTTTCAACAATTAAGTTGACCCTTCCTGACACACTAATTTGGTTTTGGCACTGTTGTATTGTCTTTTCAGACTCATACTTTGATTCAGAGAAGCAAATTTTCCAGTCAAATGAGTGGAATATTGAGATAGTTGTCTTTGAGAAATATTTGAACCCTAACCCTAACTAGCAAAACCCGAAGCTAGGGTTAGGGTTTTATTCCCATACAATGTAGACAGTTTTTGATGGCATGGCTGTGTTTTAGGGCTGAAAGGATACTTAGGAATGTAGTTCTTTCAATGTTTTCTCAACATTTTTTTCTGACCTATATGGCTGTATACAGTGCTCTGCCCGAAAAAGGAATGGTGTGTAAATTGATCTACAAGCAACAGTAAGAAAGAACCTTATTTAACTCTTAAACTCTTGCTTTGGGCTTTGAAATCACAGGCATATGAATACACAAAGCCAAAATGGATTAGTTGTTTCGGACTTTTAGGCAACTTAAGCCTAAACGTTCATTCATTCAGCACTCCGTTCAACACAAAATTTCCAATGAAAGAATACCTTTCAACGATTAAGTTGACCATTCCTGACACACTAATTTGGTTTTGGCACTGTTGTATTATCTTTTCAAACTCATACTTTGATTCAGAGAAGCAAATTTTCCAGTCAAATGAGTGGAATATTGAGATAGTTGTCTTTGAGAAATATTTGAACCCTAACCCGAACTAGCAAAACCCGAAGCTAGGGTTAGGGTTTTATTCCCATACAATGTAGACAGTTTTTGATGGTATGGCTGTGTTTTAGGGCTAAAAGGATACTTAGGAATGTAGTTCTTTCAATGTTTTCTCAACATTTTTTTATGACCTATATGGCTGTATACAGTGCTCTGCCCGAAAAAGGAATGGAGTCTGAATTGCTCTACAAGCAACAGTAAGAAAGAACCATATTTAACTTTTAAACTCTTGCTTTGGGCTTTTAAATCACAGGCATATGAATAGACAAAGCCAAAATGTATTAGTTGTTTCGGACTTTTAGGCAATTAAGCCTAAATGTTCATTCATTCAGCACTCCGTTCAACACAAAATTTCCAATGAAAGAATACCTTTCAACAAATAAGTTGACCCTTCCTGACACACTAATTTGGTTTTGGCACTGTTGTATTATCTTTTCAAACTCATACTTTGATTCAGAGAAGCAAATTTTCCAGTCAAATGAGTGGAATATTGAGATAGTTGTCTTTGAGAAATATTTGAACCCTAACCCGAACTAGCAAAACCCGAAGCTAGGGTTAGGGTTTTATTCCCATACAATGTAGACAGTTTTTGATGGTATGGCTGTGTTTTAGGGCTAAAAGGATACTTAGGAATGTAGTTCTTTCAATGTTTTCTCAACATTTTTTTATGACCTATATGGCTGTATACAGTGCTCTGCCCGAAAAAGGAATGGAGTCTGAATTGCTCTACAAGCAACAGTAAGAAAGAACCATATTTAACTTTTAAACTCTTGCTTTGGGCTTTTAAATCACAGGCATATAAATAGACAAAGCCAAAATGTATTAGTTGTTTCGGACTTTTAGGCAATTAAGCCTAAATGTTCATTCATTCAGCACTCCGTTCAACACAAAATTTCCAATGAAAGAATACCTTTCAACAATTAAGTTGACCCTTCCTGACACACTAATTTGGTTTTGGCACTGTTGTATTGTCTTTTCAGACTCATACTTTGATTCAGAGAAGCAAATTTTCCAGTCAAATGAGTGGAATATTGAGATAGTTGTCTTTGAGAAATATTTGAACCCTAACCCTAACTAGGAAAACCCGAAGCTAGGGTTAGGGTTTTATTCCCATACAATGTAGACAGTTTTTGATGGCATGGCTGTGTTTTAGGGCTGAAAGGATACTTAGGAATGTTGTTCTTTCAATGTTTTCTCAACATTTTTTTCTGACCTATATGGCTGTATACAGTGCTCTGCCCGAAAAAGGAATGGTGTCTGAATTGATCTACAAGCAACAGTAAGAAAGAACCTTTTTTAACTTTTAAACTCTTGCTTTGGGCTTTGAAATCATAGGCATATTAATAGACAAAGCCAAAATGTATTAGTTGTTTCGGACTTTTAGGCAATTAAGCCTAAATGTTCATTAATTCAGCACTCCGTTCAACACAAAATTTCCAATGAAAGAATACCTTTCAACAATTACGTTGACCCTTCCTGACACACTAATTTGGTTTTGGCACTGTTGTATTGTCTTTTCAAACTCATACTTTGATTCAGAGAAGCAAATTTTCCAGTCAAATGAGTGGAATATTGAGATAGTTGTCTTTGAGAAATATTTGAACCCTAACCCTAACTAGGAAAACCCGAAGCTAGAGTTAGGGTTTTATTCCCATACAATGTAGACAGTTTTTGATGGCATGGCTGTGTTTTAGGGCTGAAAGGATACTTAGGAATGTTGTTCTTTCAATGTTTTCTCAACATTTTTTTCTGACCTATATGGCTGTATACAGTACTCTGCCCCAAAAAGGAATGGTGTCTGAATTGATCTACAAGCAACAGTAAGAAAGAACCTGATTTAACTTTTAAACTCTTGCCATGGGCTTTGAAATCACAGGCATATTAATAGACAAAGCCAAAATGTATTAGTTGTTTCGGACTTTTAGGCAACTTAAGCCTAAACGTTCATTCATTCAGCACTCCGTTCAGCACAAAATTTCCAATGAAAGAATACCTTTCAACAATTAAGTTGACCATTCCTGACACACTAATTTGGTTTTGGCACTGTTGTATTGTCTTTTCAGACTCATACTTTGATTCAGAGAAGCAAATTTTCCAGTCAAATGAGTGGAATATTGAGATAGTTGTCTTTGAGAAATATTTGAACCCTAACCCTAACTAGCAAAACCCGAAGCTAGGGTTAGGGTTTTATTCCCATACAATGTAGACAGTTTTTGATGGCATGGCTGTATTTTAGGGATGAAAGGATACTTAGGAATATAGTTCTTTCAGTGTTTTCTCAACATTTATTTCTGACCTATATGGCTGTATACAGTGCTCTGCCCGAAAAAGGAATGGTGTCTGAATTGATCTACAAGCAACAGTAAGAAAGAACCTTATTTAACTTTTAATCTCTTGCTTTGGGCTTTGAAATCACAGGCATATTAATAGACAAAGCCAAAATGTATTAGTTGTTTCGGACTTTTAGGCAACTTAAGCCTAAACGTTCATTCATTCAGCATTCCGTTCAACACAAAATTTCCAATGAAAGAATACCTTTCAACAATTAAGTTGACCATTCCTGACACACTAATTTGGTTTTGGCACTGTGGTATTGTCTTTTCAGACTCAAACTTTGATTCAGAGAAGCAAATTTTCCAGTCAAATGAGTGGAATATTGAGATAGTTGTCTTTGAGAAATATTTGAACCCTAACCCTAACTAGCAAAACCCGAAGCTAGGGTTAGGGTTTTATTCCCATACAATGTAGACAGTTTTTGATGGTATGGCTGTGTTTTAGGGCTAAAAGGATACTTAGGAATGTAGTTCTTTCAATGTTTTCTCAACATTTTTTTCTGACCTATATGGCTGTATACAGTGCTCTGCCCGAAAAAGGAATGGTGTCTGAATTGATCTACAAGCAACAGTAAGAAAGAAAAATATTTAACTTTTAAACTCTTGCTTTGGGCTTTGAAATCACAGGCATATTAATAGACAAAGCCAAAATGTATTAGTTGTTTCGGACTTTTAGGCAACTTAAGCCTAAACGTTCATTCATTCAGCACTCCGTTCAACACAAAATTTCCAATGAAAGAATACCTTTCAACAATTAAGTTGACCATTACTGACACACTAATTTGGTTTTGGCACTGTTGTATTGTCTTTTCAGACTCATACTTTGATTCAGAGAAGCAAATTTTCCAGTCAAATGAGTGGAATATTGAGATAGTTGTCTTTGAGAAATATTTGAACCCTAACCTAACTAGCAAAACCCGACGCTAGGGTTAGGGTTTTATTCCCATACAATATAGACAGTTTTTAATGGCATGGCTGTGTTTTAGGGCTGAAAGGATACTTAGGAATGTTGTTCTTTCAATGTTTTCTCAACATTGTTTTTCTGACCTATATGGCTGTATACAGTGCTCTGCCCGAAAAAGGAATGGTGTCTGAATTGATCTACAAGCAACAGTAAGAAAGAACCATATTTAACTTTTGAACTCTTGCTTTGGGCTTTGAAATCACAGGCATATTAATAGACAAAGCCAAAATGTATTAGTTGTTTCGGACTTTTAGGCAACTTAAGCCTAAACGTTCATTCATTCAGTACTCCGTTCAACACAAAATTTCCAATGAAAGAATACCTTTCAACAATTAAGTTGACCATTCCTGACACACTAATTTGGTTTTGGCACTGTTGTATTGTCTTTTCAGACTCATACTTTGATTCAGAGAAGCAAATTTTCCAGTCAAATGAGTGGAATATTGAGATAGTTGTCTTTGAGAAATATTTGAACCCTAACCCTAACTAGCAAAACCCGAAGCTAGGGTTAGGGTTTTATTCCCATACAATGTAGACAGTTTTTGATGGTATGGCTGTGTTTTAGGGCTAAAAGGATACTTAGGAATGTAGTTCTTTCAATGTTTTCTCAACATTTTTTTCTGACCTATATGGCTGTATACAGTGCTCTGCCCGAAAAAGGAATGGTGTCTGAATTGATCTACAAGCAACAGTAAGAAAGATCCATATTTAACTTTTAAACTCTTGCTTTGGGCTTTGAAATCACAGGCATATTAATAGACAAAGCCAAACTGTATTAGTTGTTTCGGACTTTTAGGCAATTAAGCCTAAATGTTCATTCATTCAGCACTCCGTTCAACACAAAATTTCCAGTGAAAGAATACCTTTCAACAATTAAGTTGACCCTTCCTGACACACTAATTTTGTTTTGGCACTGTTGTATTGTCTTTTCAGACTCATACTTTGATTCAGAGAAGCAAATTTTCCAGTCAAATGAGTGGAATATTGAGATAGTTGTCTTTGAGAAATATTTGAACCCTAACCCTAACTAGCAAAACCCGAAGCTAGGGTTAGGGTTTTATTCCCATACAATGTAGACAGTTTTTGATGGCATGGCTGTGTTTTAGGGCTGAAAGGATACTTAGGAATGTAGTTCTTTCAATGTTTTCTCAACATTTTTTTCTGACCTATATTGCTGTATACAGTGCTCTGCCCGAAAAAGGAATGGTGTCTCAATTGATCTACAAGCAACAGTAAGAAAGAACCATATTTAACTTTTAATCTCTTGCTTTGGGCTTTGAAATCACAGGCATATTAATAGACAAAGCCAAAATGTATTAGTTGTTTCGGACTTTTAGGCAACTTAAGCCTAAACGTTCATTCATTCAGCACTCCGTTCAACACAAAATTTCCAATGAAAGAATACCTTTCAACAATTAAGTTGACCATTCCTGACACACTAATTTGGTTTTGGCACTGTTGTATTGTCTTTTCAGACTCATACTTTGATTCAGAGAAGCAAATTTTCCAGTCAAATGAGTGGAATATTGAGATAGTTGTCTTTGAGAAATATTTGAACCCTAACCCTAACTAGCAAAACCCGAAGCTAGGGTTAGGGTTTTATTCCCATACAATGTAGACAGTTTTTGATGGCATGGCTGTATTTTAGGGATGAAAGGATACTTAGGAATATAGTTCTTTCAGTGTTTTCTCAACATTTATTTCTGACCTATATGGCTGTATACAGTGCTCTGCCCGAAAAAGGAATGGTGTCTGAATTGATCTACAAGCAACAGTAAGAAAGAACCTTATTTAACTTTTAAACTCTTGCTTTGGGCTTTGAAAACACAGGCATATGAATAGACAAAGCCAAAATGTATTAGTTGTTTCGGACTTTTAGGCAACTTAAGCCTAAACGTTCATTCATTCAGCACTCCGTTCAACACAAAATTTCCAATGAAAGAATACCTTTCAACAATTAAGTTGACCCTTCCTGACACACTAATTTGGTTTTGGCACTGTTGTATTGTCTTTTCAAACTCATACTTTGATTCATAGAAGCACATTTTCCAGTCAAATGAGTGGAATATTGAGATAGTTGTCTTTGAGAAATATTTGAACCCTAACCCTAACTAGCAAAACCCGAAGCTAGGGTTAGGGTTTTATTCCCATACAATGTAGACAGTTTTTGATGGTATGGCTGTGTTTTAGGGCTAAAAGGATACTTAGGAATGTAGTTCTTTCAATGTTTTCTCAACATTTTTTTCTGACCTATATGGCTGTATACAGTGCTCTGCCCGAAAAAGGAATGGTGTCTCAATTGATCTACAAGCAACAGTAAGAAAGAACCTGATTTAACTTTTAAACTCTTGCTTTGGGCTTTGAAATCACAGGCATATTAATAGACAAAGCAAAAATGTATTAGTTGTTTCAGACTTTTAGGCAACTTAAGCCTAAACGTTCATTCATTCAGCACTCCGTTCAACACAAAATTTCCAATGAAAGAATACCTTTCAACAATTAAGTTGACCATTCCTGACACACTAATTTGGTTTTGGCACTGTTGTATTGTCTTTTCAGACTCATACTTTGATTCAGAGAAGCAAATTTTCCAGTCAAATGAGTGGAATATTGAGATAGTTGTCTTTGAGAAATATTTGAACCCTAACCCTAACTAGCAAAACCCGAAGCTAGGGTTAGGGTTTTATTCCCATACAATGTAGACAGTTTTTGATGGCATGGCTGTGTTTTAGGGCTGAAAGGATACTTAGGAATGTTGTTCTATCAATGTTTTCTCAACATTTTTTTCTGACCTATATGGCTGTATACAGTGCTCTGCCCGAAAAAGGAATGGTGTCTGAATTAATCTACAAGCAACAGTAAGAAAGAACCTTTTTAACTTTTAAACTCTTGCTTTGGGCTTTGAAATCACAGGAATATTAATGACAAAGCCAAAATGTATTAGTTGTTTCGGACTTTTAGGCAATTAAGCCTAAATGTTCATTCATTCAGCACTCCGTTCAACACAAAATTTCCAATGAAAGAATACCTTTCAACAATTACGTTGACCCTTCCTGACACACTAATTTGGTTTTGGCACTGTTTTATTGTCTTTTCAAACTCATACTTTGATTCAGAGAAGCAAATTTTCCAGTCAAATGAGTGGAATATTGAGATAGTTGTCTTTGAGAAATATTTGAACCCTAACCCTAACTAGCAAAACCCGAAGCTAGGGTTAGGGTTTTATTCCCATACAATGTAGACAGTTTTTGATGGTATGGCTGTGTTTTAGGGCTAAAAGGATACTTAGGAATGTAGTTCTTTCAATGTTTTCTCAACATTTTTTTCTGACCTATATGGCTGTATACAGTGCTCTGCCCAAAAAAGGAATGGTGTCTCAATTGATCTACAAGCAACAGTAAGAAAGAACCTGATTTAAATTTTAAACTCTTGCTTTGGGCTTTGAAATCACAGGCATATTAATAGACAAAGCCAAAATGTATTAGTTGTTTCGGACTTTTAAGCAACTTAAGCCTAAACGTTCATTCATTCAGCACTTCGTTCAACACAAAATTTCCAATGAAAGAATACCTTTCAACAATTAAGTTGACCCTTCCTGACACACTAATTTGGTTTTGGCACTGTTGTATTGTCTTTTCAAACTCATACTTTGATTCAGAGAAGCAAATTTTCCAGTCAAATGAGTGGAATATTGAGATAGTTGTCTTTGAGAAATATTTGAACCCTAACCCTAACTAGGAAAACCCGAAGCTAGAGTTAGGGTTTTATTCCCATACAATGTAGACAGTTTTTGATGGCATGGCTGTGTTTTAGGGCTGAAAGGATACTTAGGAATGTTGTTCTTTCAATGTTTTCTCAACATTTTTTTCTGACCTATATGGCTGTATACAGTACTCTGCCCCAAAAAGGAATGGTGTCTGAATTGATCTACAAGCAACAGTAAGAAAGAACCTGATTTAACTTTTAAACTCTTGCCATGGGCTTTGAAATCACAGGCATATTAATAGACAAAGCCAAAATGTATTAGTTGTTTCGGACTTTTAGGCAACTTAAGCCTAAACGTTCATTCATTCAGCACTCCGTTCAGCACAAAATTTCCAATGAAAGAATACCTTTCAACAATTAAGTTGACCATTCCTGACACACTAATTTGGTTTTGGCACTGTTGTATTGTCTTTTCAGACTCATACTTTGATTCAGAGAAGCAAATTTTCCAGTCAAATGAGTGGAATATTGAGATAGTTGTCTTTGAGAAATATTTGAACCCTAACCCTAACTAGCAAAACCCGAAGCTAGGGTTAGGGTTTTATTCCCATACAATGTAGACAGTTTTTGATGGCATGGCTGTATTTTAGGGATGAAAGGATACTTAGGAATATAGTTCTTTCAGTGTTTTCTCAACATTTATTTCTGACCTATATGGCTGTATACAGTGCTCTGCCCGAAAAAGGAATGGTGTCTGAATTGATCTACAAGCAACAGTAAGAAAGAACCTTATTTAACTTTTAATCTCTTGCTTTGGGCTTTGAAATCACAGGCATATTAATAGACAAAGCCAAAATGTATTAGTTGTTTCGGACTTTTAGGCAACTTAAGCCTAAACGTTCATTCATTCAGCATTCCGTTCAACACAAAATTTCCAATGAAAGAATACCTTTCAACAATTAAGTTGACCATTCCTGACACACTAATTTGGTTTTGGCACTGTGGTATTGTCTTTTCAGACTCAAACTTTGATTCAGAGAAGCAAATTTTCCAGTCAAATGAGTGGAATATTGAGATAGTTGTCTTTGAGAAATATTTGAACCCTAACCCTAACTAGCAAAACCCGAAGCTAGGGTTAGGGTTTTATTCCCATACAATGTAGACAGTTTTTGATGGTATGGCTGTGTTTTAGGGCTAAAAGGATACTTAGGAATGTAGTTCTTTCAATGTTTTCTCAACATTTTTTTCTGACCTATATGGCTGTATACAGTGCTCTGCCCGAAAAAGGAATGGTGTCTGAATTGATCTACAAGCAACAGTAAGAAAGAAAAATATTTAACTTTTAAACTCTTGCTTTGGGCTTTGAAATCACAGGCATATTAATAGACAAAGCCAAAATGTATTAGTTGTTTCGGACTTTTAGGCAACTTAAGCCTAAACGTTCATTCATTCAGCACTCCGTTCAACACAAAATTTCCAATGAAAGAATACCTTTCAACAATTAAGTTGACCATTACTGACACACTAATTTGGTTTTGGCACTGTTGTATTGTCTTTTCAGACTCATACTTTGATTCAGAGAAGCAAATTTTCCAGTCAAATGAGTGGAATATTGAGATAGTTGTCTTTGAGAAATATTTGAACCCTAACCTAACTAGCAAAACCCGACGCTAGGGTTAGGGTTTTATTCCCATACAATATAGACAGTTTTTAATGGCATGGCTGTGTTTTAGGGCTGAAAGGATACTTAGGAATGTTGTTCTTTCAATGTTTTCTCAACATTGTTTTTCTGACCTATATGGCTGTATACAGTGCTCTGCCCGAAAAAGGAATGGTGTCTGAATTGATCTACAAGCAACAGTAAGAAAGAACCATATTTAACTTTTGAACTCTTGCTTTGGGCTTTGAAATCACAGGCATATTAATAGACAAAGCCAAAATGTATTAGTTGTTTCGGACTTTTAGGCAACTTAAGCCTAAACGTTCATTCATTCAGCACTCCGTTCAACACAAAATTTCCAATGAAAGAATACCTTTCAACAATTAAGTTGACCATTACTGACACACTAATTTGGTTTTGGCACTGTTGTATTGTCTTTTCAGACTCATACTTTGATTCAGAGAAGCAAATTTTCCAGTCAAATGAGTGGAATATTGAGATAGTTGTCTTTGAGAAATATTTGAACCCTAACCTAACTAGCAAAACCCGACGCTAGGGTTAGGGTTTTATTCCCATACAATATAGACAGTTTTTAATGGCATGGCTGTGTTTTAGGGCTGAAAGGATACTTAGGAATGTTGTTCTTTCAATGTTTTCTCAACATTGTTTTTCTGACCTATATGGCTGTATACAGTGCTCTGCCCGAAAAAGGAATGGTGTCTGAATTGATCTACAAGCAACAGTAAGAAAGAACCATATTTAACTTTTGAACTCTTGCTTTGGGCTTTGAAATCACAGGCATATTAATAGACAAAGCCAAAATGTATTAGTTGTTTCGGACTTTTAGGCAACTTAAGCCTAAACGTTCATTCATTCAGTACTCCGTTCAACACAAAATTTCCAATGAAAGAATACCTTTCAACAATTAAGTTGACCATTCCTGACACACTAATTTGGTTTTGGCACTGTTGTATTGTCTTTTCAGACTCATACTTTGATTCAGAGAAGCAAATTTTCCAGTCAAATGAGTGGAATATTGAGATAGTTGTCTTTGAGAAATATTTGAACCCTAACCCTAACTAGCAAAACCCGAAGCTAGGGTTAGGGTTTTATTCCCATACAATGTAGACAGTTTTTGATGGTATGGCTGTGTTTTAGGGCTAAAAGGATACTTAGGAATGTAGTTCTTTCAATGTTTTCTCAACATTTTTTTCTGACCTATATGGCTGTATACAGTGCTCTGCCCGAAAAAGGAATGGTGTCTGAATTGATCTACAAGCAACAGTAAGAAAGATCCATATTTAACTTTTAAACTCTTGCTTTGGGCTTTGAAATCACAGGCATATTAATAGACAAAGCCAAACTGTATTAGTTGTTTCGGACTTTTAGGCAATTAAGCCTAAATGTTCATTCATTCAGCACTCCGTTCAACACAAAATTTCCAGTGAAAGAATACCTTTCAACAATTAAGTTGACCCTTCCTGACACACTAATTTGGTTTTGGCACTGTTGTATTGTCTTTTCAGACTCATACTTTGATTCAGAGAAGCAAATTTTCCAGTCAAATGAGTGGAATATTGAGATAGTTGTCTTTGAGAAATATTTGAACCCTAACCCTAACTAGCAAAACCCGAAGCTAGGGTTAGGGTTTTATTCCCATACAATGTAGACAGTTTTTGATGGCATGGCTGTGTTTTAGGGCTGAAAGGATACTTAGGAATGTAGTTCTTTCAATGTTTTCTCAACATTTTTTTCTGACCTATATGGCTGTATACAGTGCTCTGCCCGAAAAAGGAATGGTGTGTAAATTGATCTACAAGCAACAGTAAGAAAGAACCTTATTTAACTCTTAAACTCTTGCTTTGGGCTTTGAAATCACAGGCATATGAATACACAAAGCCAAAATGGATTAGTTGTTTCGGACTTTTAGGCAACTTAAGCCTAAACGTTCATTCATTCAGCACTCCGTTCAACACAAAATTTCCAATGAAAGAATACCTTTCAACGATTAAGTTGACCATTCCTGACACACTAATTTGGTTTTGGCACTGTTGTATTATCTTTTCAAACTCATACTTTGATTCAGAGAAGCAAATTTTCCAGTCAAATGAGTGGAATATTGAGATAGTTGTCTTTGAGAAATATTTGAACCCTAACCCGAACTAGCAAAACCCGAAGCTAGGGTTAGGGTTTTATTCCCATACAATGTAGACAGTTTTTGATGGTATGGCTGTGTTTTAGGGCTAAAAGGATACTTAGGAATGTAGTTCTTTCAATGTTTTCTCAACATTTTTTTATGACCTATATGGCTGTATACAGTGCTCTGCCCGAAAAAGGAATGGAGTCTGAATTGCTCTACAAGCAACAGTAAGAAAGAACCATATTTAACTTTTAAACTCTTGCTTTGGGCTTTTAAATCACAGGCATATGAATAGACAAAGCCAAAATGTATTAGTTGTTTCGGACTTTTAGGCAATTAAGCCTAAATGTTCATTCATTCAGCACTCCGTTCAACACAAAATTTCCAATGAAAGAATACCTTTCAACAAATAAGTTGACCCTTCCTGACACACTAATTTGGTTTTGGCACTGTTGTATTATCTTTTCAAACTCATACTTTGATTCAGAGAAGCAAATTTTCCAATCAAATGAGTGGAATATTGAGATAGTTGTCTTTGAGAAATATTTGAACCCTAACCCGAACTAGCAAAACCCGAAGCTAGGGTTAGGGTTTTATTCCCATACAATGTAGACAGTTTTTGATGGTATGGCTGTGTTTTAGGGCTAAAAGGATACTTAGGAATGTAGTTCTTTCAATGTTTTCTCAACATTTTTTTATGACCTATATGGCTGTATACAGTGCTCTGCCCGAAAAAGGAATGGAGTCTGAATTGCTCTACAAGCAACAGTAAGAAAGAACCATATTTAACTTTTAAACTCTTGCTTTGGGCTTTTAAATCACAGGCATATAAATAGACAAAGCCAAAATGTATTAGTTGTTTCGGACTTTTAGGCAATTAAGCCTAAATGTTCATTCATTCAGCACTCCGTTCAACACAAAATTTCCAATGAAAGAATACCTTTCAACAATTAAGTTGACCCTTCCTGACACACTAATTTGGTTTTGGCACTGTTGTATTGTCTTTTCAGACTCATACTTTGATTCAGAGAAGCAAATTTTCCAGTCAAATGAGTGGAATATTGAGATAGTTGTCTTTGAGAAATATTTGAACCCTAACCCTAACTAGGAAAACCCGAAGCTAGGGTTAGGGTTTTATTCCCATACAATGTAGACAGTTTTTGATGGCATGGCTGTGTTTTAGGGCTGAAAGGATACTTAGGAATGTTGTTCTTTCAATGTTTTCTCAACATTTTTTTCTGACCTATATGGCTGTATACAGTGCTCTGCCCGAAAAAGGAATGGTGTCTGAATTGATCTACAAGCAACAGTAAGAAAGAACCTTATTTAACTTTTAAACTCTTGCTTTGGGCTTTGAAATCACAGGCATATGAATAGACAAAGCCAAAATGTATTAGTTGTTTCGGACTTTTAGGCAACTTAAGCCTAAACGTTCATTCATTCAGCACTCCGTTCAACACAAAATTTCCAATGAAAGAATACCTTTCAACAATTAAGTTGACCCTTCCTGACACACTAATTTGGTTTTGGCACTGTTGTATTGTCTTTTCAGACTCATACTTTGATTCAGAGAAGCAAATTTTCCAGTCAAATGAGTGGAATATTGAGATAGTTGTCTTTGAGAAATATTTGAACCCTAACCCTAACTAGCAAAACCCGAAGCTAGGGTTAGGGTTTTATTCCCATACAATGTAGACAGTTTTTGATGGTATGGCTGTGTTTTAGGGCTAAAAGGATACTTAGGAATGTAGTTCTTTCAATGTTTTCTCAACATTTTTTTCTGACCTATATGGCTGTATACAGTGCTCTGCCCGAAAAAGGAATGGTGTCTGAATTGATCTACAAGCAACAGTAAGAAAGATCCATATTTAACTTTTAAACTCTTGCTTTGGGCTTTGAAATCACAGGCATATTAATAGACAAAGCCAAACTGTATTAGTTGTTTCGGACTTTTAGGCAATTAAGCCTAAATGTTCATTCATTCAGCACTCCGTTCAACACAAAATTTCCAGTGAAAGAATACCTTTCAACAATTAAGTTGACCCTTCCTGACACACTAATTTGGTTTTGGCACTGTTGTATTGTCTTTTCAGACTCATACTTTGATTCAGAGAAGCAAATTTTCCAGTCAAATGAGTGGAATATTGAGATAGTTGTCTTTGAGAAATATTTGAACCCTAACCCTAACTAGCAAAACCCGAAGCTAGGGTTAGGGTTTTATTCCCATACAATGTAGACAGTTTTTGATGGCATGGCTGTGTTTTAGGGCTGAAAGGATACTTAGGAATGTAGTTCTTTCAATGTTTTCTCAACATTTTTTTCTGACCTATATGGCTGTATACAGTGCTCTGCCCGAAAAAGGAATGGTGTGTAAATTGATCTACAAGCAACAGTAAGAAAGAACCTTATTTAACTCTTAAACTCTTGCTTTGGGCTTTGAAATCACAGGCATATGAATACACAAAGCCAAAATGGATTAGTTGTTTCGGACTTTTAGGCAACTTAAGCCTAAACGTTCATTCATTCAGCACTCCGTTCAACACAAAATTTCCAATGAAAGAATACCTTTCAACGATTAAGTTGACCATTCCTGACACACTAATTTGGTTTTGGCACTGTTGTATTATCTTTTCAAACTCATACTTTGATTCAGAGAAGCAAATTTTCCAGTCAAATGAGTGGAATATTGAGATAGTTGTCTTTGAGAAATATTTGAACCCTAACCCGAACTAGCAAAACCCGAAGCTAGGGTTAGGGTTTTATTCCCATACAATGTAGACAGTTTTTGATGGTATGGCTGTGTTTTAGGGCTAAAAGGATACTTAGGAATGTAGTTCTTTCAATGTTTTCTCAACATTTTTTTATGACCTATATGGCTGTATACAGTGCTCTGCCCGAAAAAGGAATGGAGTCTGAATTGCTCTACAAGCAACAGTAAGAAAGAACCATATTTAACTTTTAAACTCTTGCTTTGGGCTTTTAAATCACAGGCATATGAATAGACAAAGCCAAAATGTATTAGTTGTTTCGGACTTTTAGGCAATTAAGCCTAAATGTTCATTCATTCAGCACTCCGTTCAACACAAAATTTCCAATGAAAGAATACCTTTCAACAAATAAGTTGACCCTTCCTGACACACTAATTTGGTTTTGGCACTGTTGTATTATCTTTTCAAACTCATACTTTGATTCAGAGAAGCAAATTTTCCAGTCAAATGAGTGGAATATTGAGATAGTTGTCTTTGAGAAATATTTGAACCCTAACCCGAACTAGCAAAACCCGAAGCTAGGGTTAGGGTTTTATTCCCATACAATGTAGACAGTTTTTGATGGTATGGCTGTGTTTTAGGGCTAAAAGGATACTTAGGAATGTAGTTCTTTCAATGTTTTCTCAACATTTTTTTATGACCTATATGGCTGTATACAGTGCTCTGCCCGAAAAAGGAATGGAGTCTGAATTGCTCTACAAGCAACAGTAAGAAAGAACCATATTTAACTTTTAAACTCTTGCTTTGGGCTTTTAAATCACAGGCATATAAATAGACAAAGCCAAAATGTATTAGTTGTTTCGGACTTTTAGGCAATTAAGCCTAAATGTTCATTCATTCAGCACTCCGTTCAACACAAAATTTCCAATGAAAGAATACCTTTCAACAATTAAGTTGACCCTTCCTGACACACTAATTTGGTTTTGGCACTGTTGTATTGTCTTTTCAGACTCATACTTTGATTCAGAGAAGCAAATTTTCCAGTCAAATGAGTGGAATATTGAGATAGTTGTCTTTGAGAAATATTTGAACCCTAACCCTAACTAGGAAAACCCGAAGCTAGGGTTAGGGTTTTATTCCCATACAATGTAGACAGTTTTTGATGGCATGGCTGTGTTTTAGGGCTGAAAGGATACTTAGGAATGTTGTTCTTTCAATGTTTTCTCAACATTTTTTTCTGACCTATATGGCTGTATACAGTGCTCTGCCCGAAAAAGGAATGGTGTCTGAATTGATCTACAAGCAACAGTAAGAAAGAACCTTTTTTAACTTTTAAACTCTTGCTTTGGGCTTTGAAATCATAGGCATATTAATAGACAAAGCCAAAATGTATTAGTTGTTTCGGACTTTTAGGCAATTAAGCCTAAATGTTCATTAATTCAGCACTCCGTTCAACACAAAATTTCCAATGAAAGAATACCTTTCAACAATTACGTTGACCCTTCCTGACACACTAATTTGGTTTTGGCACTGTTGTATTGTCTTTTCAAACTCATACTTTGATTCAGAGAAGCAAATTTTCCAGTCAAATGAGTGGAATATTGAGATAGTTGTCTTTGAGAAATATTTGAACCCTAACCCTAACTAGGAAAACCCGAAGCTAGAGTTAGGGTTTTATTCCCATACAATGTAGACAGTTTTTGATGGCATGGCTGTGTTTTAGGGCTGAAAGGATACTTAGGAATGTTGTTCTTTCAATGTTTTCTCAACATTTTTTTCTGACCTATATGGCTGTATACAGTACTCTGCCCCAAAAAGGAATGGTGTCTGAATTGATCTACAAGCAACAGTAAGAAAGAACCTGATTTAACTTTTAAACTCTTGCCATGGGCTTTGAAATCACAGGCATATTAATAGACAAAGCCAAAATGTATTAGTTGTTTCGGACTTTTAGGCAACTTAAGCCTAAACGTTCATTCATTCAGCACTCCGTTCAGCACAAAATTTCCAATGAAAGAATACCTTTCAACAATTAAGTTGACCATTCCTGACACACTAATTTGGTTTTGGCACTGTTGTATTGTCTTTTCAGACTCATACTTTGATTCAGAGAAGCAAATTTTCCAGTCAAATGAGTGGAATATTGAGATAGTTGTCTTTGAGAAATATTTGAACCCTAACCCTAACTAGCAAAACCCGAAGCTAGGGTTAGGGTTTTATTCCCATACAATGTAGACAGTTTTTGATGGCATGGCTGTATTTTAGGGATGAAAGGATACTTAGGAATATAGTTCTTTCAGTGTTTTCTCAACATTTATTTCTGACCTATATGGCTGTATACAGTGCTCTGCCCGAAAAAGGAATGGTGTCTGAATTGATCTACAAGCAACAGTAAGAAAGAACCTTATTTAACTTTTAATCTCTTGCTTTGGGCTTTGAAATCACAGGCATATTAATAGACAAAGCCAAAATGTATTAGTTGTTTCGGACTTTTAGGCAACTTAAGCCTAAACGTTCATTCATTCAGCATTCCGTTCAACACAAAATTTCCAATGAAAGAATACCTTTCAACAATTAAGTTGACCATTCCTGACACACTAATTTGGTTTTGGCACTGTGGTATTGTCTTTTCAGACTCAAACTTTGATTCAGAGAAGCAAATTTTCCAGTCAAATGAGTGGAATATTGAGATAGTTGTCTTTGAGAAATATTTGAACCCTAACCCTAACTAGCAAAACCCGAAGCTAGGGTTAGGGTTTTATTCCCATACAATGTAGACAGTTTTTGATGGTATGGCTGTGTTTTAGGGCTAAAAGGATACTTAGGAATGTAGTTCTTTCAATGTTTTCTCAACATTTTTTTCTGACCTATATGGCTGTATACAGTGCTCTGCCCGAAAAAGGAATGGTGTCTGAATTGATCTACAAGCAACAGTAAGAAAGAAAAATATTTAACTTTTAAACTCTTGCTTTGGGCTTTGAAATCACAGGCATATTAATAGACAAAGCCAAAATGTATTAGTTGTTTCGGACTTTTAGGCAACTTAAGCCTAAACGTTCATTCATTCAGCACTCCGTTCAACACAAAATTTCCAATGAAAGAATACCTTTCAACAATTAAGTTGACCATTACTGACACACTAATTTGGTTTTGGCACTGTTGTATTGTCTTTTCAGACTCATACTTTGATTCAGAGAAGCAAATTTTCCAGTCAAATGAGTGGAATATTGAGATAGTTGTCTTTGAGAAATATTTGAACCCTAACCTAACTAGCAAAACCCGACGCTAGGGTTAGGGTTTTATTCCCATACAATATAGACAGTTTTTAATGGCATGGCTGTGTTTTAGGGCTGAAAGGATACTTAGGAATGTTGTTCTTTCAATGTTTTCTCAACATTGTTTTTCTGACCTATATGGCTGTATACAGTGCTCTGCCCGAAAAAGGAATGGTGTCTGAATTGATCTACAAGCAACAGTAAGAAAGAACCATATTTAACTTTTGAACTCTTGCTTTGGGCTTTGAAATCACAGGCATATTAATAGACAAAGCCAAAATGTATTAGTTGTTTCGGACTTTTAGGCAACTTAAGCCTAAACGTTCATTCATTCAGTACTCCGTTCAACACAAAATTTCCAATGAAAGAATACCTTTCAACAATTAAGTTGACCATTCCTGACACACTAATTTGGTTTTGGCACTGTTGTATTGTCTTTTCAGACTCATACTTTGATTCAGAGAAGCAAATTTTCCAGTCAAATGAGTGGAATATTGAGATAGTTGTCTTTGAGAAATATTTGAACCCTAACCCTAACTAGCAAAACCCGAAGCTAGGGTTAGGGTTTTATTCCCATACAATGTAGACAGTTTTTGATGGTATGGCTGTGTTTTAGGGCTAAAAGGATACTTAGGAATGTAGTTCTTTCAATGTTTTCTCAACATTTTTTTCTGACCTATATGGCTGTATACAGTGCTCTGCCCGAAAAAGGAATGGTGTCTGAATTGATCTACAAGCAACAGTAAGAAAGATCCATATTTAACTTTTAAACTCTTGCTTTGGGCTTTGAAATCACAGGCATATTAATAGACAAAGCCAAACTGTATTAGTTGTTTCGGTCTTTTAGGCAATTAAGCCTAAATGTTCATTCATTCAGCACTCCGTTCAACACAAAATTTCCAGTGAAAGAATACCTTTCAACAATTAAGTTGACCCTTCCTGACACACTAATTTGGTTTTGGCACTGTTGTATTGTCTTTTCAGACTCATACTTTGATTCAGAGAAGCAAATTTTCCAGTCAAATGAGTGGAATATTGAGATAGTTGTCTTTGAGAAATATTTGAACCCTAACCCTAACTAGCAAAACCCGAAGCTAGGGTTAGGGTTTTATTCCCATACAATGTAGACAGTTTTTGATGGCATGGCTGTGTTTTAGGGCTGAAAGGATACTTAGGAATGTAGTTCTTTCAATGTTTTCTCAACATTTTTTTCTGACCTATATTGCTGTATACAGTGCTCTGCCCGAAAAAGGAATGGTGTCTCAATTGATCTACAAGCAACAGTAAGAAAGAACCATATTTAACTTTTAATCTCTTGCTTTGGGCTTTGAAATCACAGGCATATTAATAGACAAAGCCAAAATGTATTAGTTGTTTCGGACTTTTAGGCAACTTAAGCCTAAACGTTCATTCATTCAGCACTCCGTTCAACACAAAATTTCCAATGAAAGAATACCTTTCAACAATTAAGTTGACCATTCCTGACACACTAATTTGGTTTTGGCACTGTTGTATTGTCTTTTCAGACTCATACTTTGATTCAGAGAAGCAAATTTTCCAGTCAAATGAGTGGAATATTGAGATAGTTGTCTTTGAGAAATATTTGAACCCTAACCCTAACTAGCAAAACCCGAAGCTAGGGTTAGGGTTTTATTCCCATACAATGTAGACAGTTTTTGATGGCATGGCTGTATTTTAGGGATGAAAGGATACTTAGGAATATAGTTCTTTCAGTGTTTTCTCAACATTTATTTCTGACCTATATGGCTGTATACAGTGCTCTGCCCGAAAAAGGAATGGTGTCTGAATTGATCTACAAGCAACAGTAAGAAAGAACCTTATTTAACTTTTAAACTCTTGCTTTGGGCTTTGAAAACACAGGCATATGAATAGACAAAGCCAAAATGTATTAGTTGTTTCGGACTTTTAGGCAACTTAAGCCTAAACGTTCATTCATTCAGCACTCCGTTCAACACAAAATTTCCAATGAAAGAATACCTTTCAACAATTAAGTTGACCCTTCCTGACACACTAATTTGGTTTTGGCACTGTTGTATTGTCTTTTCAAACTCATACTTTGATTCATAGAAGCACATTTTCCAGTCAAATGAGTGGAATATTGAGATAGTTGTCTTTGAGAAATATTTGAACCCTAACCCTAACTAGCAAAACCCGAAGCTAGGGTTAGGGTTTTATTCCCATACAATGTAGACAGTTTTTGATGGTATGGCTGTGTTTTAGGGCTAAAAGGATACTTAGGAATGTAGTTCTTTCAATGTTTTCTCAACATTTTTTTCTGACCTATATGGCTGTATACAGTGCTCTGCCCGAAAAAGGAATGGTGTCTCAATTGATCTACAAGCAACAGTAAGAAAGAACCTGATTTAACTTTTAAACTCTTGCATTGGGCTTTGAAATCACAGGCATATTAATAGACAAAGCAAAAATGTATTAGTTGTTTCAGACTTTTAGGCAACTTAAGCCTAAACGTTCATTCATTCAGCACTCCGTTCAACACAAAATTTCCAATGAAAGAATACCTTTCAACAATTAAGTTGACCATTCCTGACACACTAATTTGGTTTTGGCACTGTTGTATTGTCTTTTCAGACTCATACTTTGATTCAGAGAAGCAAATTTTCCAGTCAAATGAGTGGAATATTGAGATAGTTGTCTTTGAGAAATATTTGAACCCTAACCCTAACTAGCAAAACCCGAAGCTAGGGTTAGGGTTTTATTCCCATACAATGTAGACAGTTTTTGATGGCATGGCTGTGTTTTAGGGCTGAAAGGATACTTAGGAATGTTGTTCTATCAATGTTTTCTCAACATTTTTTTCTGACCTATATGGCTGTATACAGTGCTCTGCCCGAAAAAGGAATGGTGTCTGAATTAATCTACAAGCAACAGTAAGAAAGAACCTTTTTAACTTTTAAACTCTTGCTTTGGGCTTTGAAATCACAGGAATATTAATGACAAAGCCAAAATGTATTAGTTGTTTCGGACTTTTAGGCAATTAAGCCTAAATGTTCATTCATTCAGCACTCCGTTCAACACAAAATTTCCAATGAAAGAATACCTTTCAACAATTACGTTGACCCTTCCTGACACACTAATTTGGTTTTGGCACTGTTTTATTGTCTTTTCAAACTCATACTTTGATTCAGAGAAGCAAATTTTCCAGTCAAATGAGTGGAATATTGAGATAGTTGTCTTTGAGAAATATTTGAACCCTAACCCTAACTAGCAAAACCCGAAGCTAGGGTTAGGGTTTTATTCCCATACAATGTAGACAGTTTTTGATGGTATGGCTGTGTTTTAGGGCTAAAAGGATACTTAGGAATGTAGTTCTTTCAATGTTTTCTCAACATTTTTTTCTGACCTATATGGCTGTATACAGTGCTCTGCCCAAAAAAGGAATGGTGTCTCAATTGATCTACAAGCAACAGTAAGAAAGAACCTGATTTAAATTTTAAACTCTTGCTTTGGGCTTTGAAATCACAGGCATATTAATAGACAAAGCCAAAATGTATTAGTTGTTTCGGACTTTTAAGCAACTTAAGCCTAAACGTTCATTCATTCAGCACTTCGTTCAACACAAAATTTCCAATGAAAGAATACCTTTCAACAATTAAGTTGACCCTTCCTGACACACTAATTTGGTTTTGGCACTGTTGTATTGTCTTTTCAAACTCATACTTTGATTCAGAGAAGCAAATTTTCCAGTCAAATGAGTGGAATATTGAGATAGTTGTCTTTGAGAAATATTTGAACCCTAACCCTAACTAGGAAAACCCGAAGCTAGAGTTAGGGTTTTATTCCCATACAATGTAGACAGTTTTTGATGGCATGGCTGTGTTTTAGGGCTGAAAGGATACTTAGGAATGTTGTTCTTTCAATGTTTTCTCAACATTTTTTTCTGACCTATATGGCTGTATACAGTACTCTGCCCCAAAAAGGAATGGTGTCTGAATTGATCTACAAGCAACAGTAAGAAAGAACCTGATTTAACTTTTAAACTCTTGCCATGGGCTTTGAAATCACAGGCATATTAATAGACAAAGCCAAAATGTATTAGTTGTTTCGGACTTTTAGGCAACTTAAGCCTAAACGTTCATTCATTCAGCACTCCGTTCAGCACAAAATTTCCAATGAAAGAATACCTTTCAACAATTAAGTTGACCATTCCTGACACACTAATTTGGTTTTGGCACTGTTGTATTGTCTTTTCAGACTCATACTTTGATTCAGAGAAGCAAATTTTCCAGTCAAATGAGTGGAATATTGAGATAGTTGTCTTTGAGAAATATTTGAACCCTAACCCTAACTAGCAAAACCCGAAGCTAGGGTTAGGGTTTTATTCCCATACAATGTAGACAGTTTTTGATGGCATGGCTGTATTTTAGGGATGAAAGGATACTTAGGAATGTTGTTCTTTCAATGTTTTCTCAACATTGTTTTTCTGACCTATATGGCTGTATACAGTGCTCTGCCCGAAAAAGGAATGGTGTCTGAATTGATCTACAAGCAACAGTAAGAAAGAACCATATTTAACTTTTGAACTCTTGCTTTGGGCTTTGAAATCACAGGCATATTAATAGACAAAGCCAAAATGTATTAGTTGTTTCGGACTTTTAGGCAACTTAAGCCTAAACGTTCATTCATTCAGTACTCCGTTCAACACAAAATTTCCAATGAAAGAATACCTTTCAACAATTAAGTTGACCATTCCTGACACACTAATTTGGTTTTGGCACTGTTGTATTGTCTTTTCAGACTCATACTTTGATTCAGAGAAGCAAATTTTCCAGTCAAATGAGTGGAATATTGAGATAGTTGTCTTTGAGAAATATTTGAACCCTAACCCTAACTAGCAAAACCCGAAGCTAGGGTTAGGGTTTTATTCCCATACAATGTAGACAGTTTTTGATGGTATGGCTGTGTTTTAGGGCTAAAAGGATACTTAGGAATGTAGTTCTTTCAATGTTTTCTCAACATTTTTTTCTGACCTATATGGCTGTATACAGTGCTCTGCCCGAAAAAGGAATGGTGTCTGAATTGATCTACAAGCAACAGTAAGAAAGATCCATATTTAACTTTTAAACTCTTGCTTTGGGCTTTGAAATCACAGGCATATTAATAGACAAAGCCAAACTGTATTAGTTGTTTCGGACTTTTAGGCAATTAAGCCTAAATGTTCATTCATTCAGCACTCCGTTCAACACAAAATTTCCAGTGAAAGAATACCTTTCAACAATTAAGTTGACCCTTCCTGACACACTAATTTGGTTTTGGCACTGTTGTATTGTCTTTTCAGACTCATACTTTGATTCAGAGAAGCAAATTTTCCAGTCAAATGAGTGGAATATTGAGATAGTTGTCTTTGAGAAATATTTGAACCCTAACCCTAACTAGCAAAACCCGAAGCTAGGGTTAGGGTTTTATTCCCATACAATGTAGACAGTTTTTGATGGCATGGCTGTGTTTTAGGGCTGAAAGGATACTTAGGAATGTAGTTCTTTCAATGTTTTCTCAACATTTTTTTCTGACCTATATTGCTGTATACAGTGCTCTGCCCGAAAAAGGAATGGTGTCTCAATTGATCTACAAGCAACAGTAAGAAAGAACCATATTTAACTTTTAATCTCTTGCTTTGGGCTTTGAAATCACAGGCATATTAATAGACAAAGCCAAAATGTATTAGTTGTTTCGGACTTTTAGGCAACTTAAGCCTAAACGTTCATTCATTCAGCACTCCGTTCAACACAAAATTTCCAATGAAAGAATACCTTTCAACAATTAAGTTGACCATTCCTGACACACTAATTTGGTTTTGGCACTGTTGTATTGTCTTTTCAGACTCATACTTTGATTCAGAGAAGCAAATTTTCCAGTCAAATGAGTGGAATATTGAGATAGTTGTCTTTGAGAAATATTTGAACCCTAACCCTAACTAGCAAAACCCGAAGCTAGGGTTAGGGTTTTATTCCCATACAATGTAGACAGTTTTTGATGGCATGGCTGTATTTTAGGGATGAAAGGATACTTAGGAATATAGTTCTTTCAGTGTTTTCTCAACATTTATTTCTGACCTATATGGCTGTATACAGTGCTCTGCCCGAAAAAGGAATGGTGTCTGAATTGATCTACAAGCAACAGTAAGAAAGAACCTTATTTAACTTTTAAACTCTTGCTTTGGGCTTTGAAATCACAGGCATATTAATAGACAAAGCCAAAATGTATTAGTTGTTTCGGACTTTTAGGCAACTTAAGCCTAAACGTTCATTCATTCAGCACTCCGTTCAACACAAAATTTCCAATGAAAGAATACCTTTCAACAATTAAGTTGACCCTTCCTGACACACTAATTTGGTTTTGGCACTGTTGTATTGTCTTTTCAGACTCATACTTTGATTCAGAGAAGCAAATTTTCCAGTCAAATGAGTGGAATATTGAGATAGTTGTCTTTGAGAAATATTTGAACCCTAACCCTAACTAGCAAAACCCGAAGCTAGGGTTAGGGTTTTATTCCCATACAATGTAGACAGTTTTTGATGGCATGGCTGTGTTTTAGGGCTGAAAGGATACTTAGGAATGTTGTTCTATCAATGTTTTCTCAACATTTTTTTCTGACCTATATGGCTGTATACAGTGCTCTGCCCGAAAAAGGAATGGTGTCTGAATTAATCTACAAGCAACAGTAAGAAAGAACCTTTTTAACTTTTAAACTCTTGCTTTGGGCTTTGAAATCACAGGAATATTAATGACAAAGCCAAAATGTATTAGTTGTTTCGGACTTTTAGGCAATTAAGCCTAAATGTTCATTCATTCAGCACTCCGTTCAACACAAAATTTCCAATGAAAGAATACCTTTCAACAATTACGTTGACCCTTCCTGACACACTAATTTGGTTTTGGCACTGTTTTATTGTCTTTTCAAACTCATACTTTGATTCAGAGAAGCAAATTTTCCAGTCAAATGAGTGGAATATTGAGATAGTTGTCTTTGAGAAATATTTGAACCCTAACCCTAACTAGCAAAACCCGAAGCTAGGGTTAGGGTTTTATTCCCATACAATGTAGACAGTTTTTGATGGTATGGCTGTGTTTTAGGGCTAAAAGGATACTTAGGAATGTAGTTCTTTCAATGTTTTCTCAACATTTTTTTCTGACCTATATGGCTGTATACAGTGCTCTGCCCAAAAAAGGAATGGTGTCTCAATTGATCTACAAGCAACAGTAAGAAAGAACCTGATTTAAATTTTAAACTCTTGCTTTGGGCTTTGAAATCACAGGCATATTAATAGACAAAGCCAAAATGTATTAGTTGTTTCGGACTTTTAAGCAACTTAAGCCTAAACGTTCATTCATTCAGCACTTCGTTCAACACAAAATTTCCAATGAAAGAATACCTTTCAACAATTAAGTTGACCCTTCCTGACACACTAATTTGGTTTTGGCACTGTTGTATTGTCTTTTCAAACTCATACTTTGATTCAGAGAAGCAAATTTTCCAGTCAAATGAGTGGAATATTGAGATAGTTGTCTTTGAGAAATATTTGAACCCTAACCCTAACTAGGAAAACCCGAAGCTAGAGTTAGGGTTTTATTCCCATACAATGTAGACAGTTTTTGATGGCATGGCTGTGTTTTAGGGCTGAAAGGATACTTAGGAATGTTGTTCTTTCAATGTTTTCTCAACATTTTTTTCTGACCTATATGGCTGTATACAGTACTCTGCCCCAAAAAGGAATGGTGTCTGAATTGATCTACAAGCAACAGTAAGAAAGAACCTGATTTAACTTTTAAACTCTTGCCATGGGCTTTGAAATCACAGGCATATTAATAGACAAAGCCAAAATGTATTAGTTGTTTCGGACTTTTAGGCAACTTAAGCCTAAACGTTCATTCATTCAGCACTCCGTTCAGCACAAAATTTCCAATGAAAGAATACCTTTCAACAATTAAGTTGACCATTCCTGACACACTAATTTGGTTTTGGCACTGTTGTATTGTCTTTTCAGACTCATACTTTGATTCAGAGAAGCAAATTTTCCAGTCAAATGAGTGGAATATTGAGATAGTTGTCTTTGAGAAATATTTGAACCCTAACCCTAACTAGCAAAACCCGAAGCTAGGGTTAGGGTTTTATTCCCATACAATGTAGACAGTTTTTGATGGTATGGCTGTGTTTTAGGGCTAAAAGGATACTTAGGAATGTAGTTCTTTCAATGTTTTCTCAACATTTTTTTCTGACCTATATGGCTGTATACAGTGCTCTGCCCGAAAAAGGAATGGTGTCTGAATTGATCTACAAGCAACAGTAAGAAAGAAAAATATTTAACTTTTAAACTCTTGCTTTGGGCTTTGAAATCACAGGCATATTAATAGACAAAGCCAAAATGTATTAGTTGTTTCGGACTTTTAGGCAACTTAAGCCTAAACGTTCATTCATTCAGCACTCCGTTCAACACAAAATTTCCAATGAAAGAATACCTTTCAACAATTAAGTTGACCATTACTGACACACTAATTTGGTTTTGGCACTGTTGTATTGTCTTTTCAGACTCATACTTTGATTCAGAGAAGCAAATTTTCCAGTCAAATGAGTGGAATATTGAGATAGTTGTCTTTGAGAAATATTTGAACCCTAACCTAACTAGCAAAACCCGACGCTAGGGTTAGGGTTTTATTCCCATACAATATAGACAGTTTTTAATGGCATGGCTGTGTTTTAGGGCTGAAAGGATACTTAGGAATGTTGTTCTTTCAATGTTTTCTCAACATTGTTTTTCTGACCTATATGGCTGTATACAGTGCTCTGCCCGAAAAAGGAATGGTGTCTGAATTGATCTACAAGCAACAGTAAGAAAGAACCATATTTAACTTTTGAACTCTTGCTTTGGGCTTTGAAATCACAGGCATATTAATAGACAAAGCCAAAATGTATTAGTTGTTTCGGACTTTTAGGCAACTTAAGCCTAAACGTTCATTTATTCAGTACTCCGTTCAACACAAAATTTCCAATGAAAGAATACCTTTCAACAATTAAGTTGACCATTCCTGACACACTAATTTGGTTTTGGCACTGTTGTATTGTCTTTTCAGACTCATACTTTGATTCAGAGAAGCAAATTTTCCAGTCAAATGAGTGGAATATTGAGATAGTTGTCTTTGAGAAATATTTGAACCCTAACCCTAACTAGCAAAACCCGAAGCTAGGGTTAGGGTTTTATTCCCATACAATGTAGACAGTTTTTGATGGTATGGCTGTGTTTTAGGGCTAAAAGGATACTTAGGAATGTAGTTCTTTCAATGTTTTCTCAACATTTTTTTCTGACCTATATGGCTGTATACAGTGCTCTGCCCGAAAAAGGAATGGTGTCTGAATTGATCTACAAGCAACAGTAAGAAAGATCCATATTTAACTTTTAAACTCTTGCTTTGGGCTTTGAAATCACAGGCATATTAATAGACAAAGCCAAACTGTATTAGTTGTTTCGGACTTTTAGGCAATTAAGCCTAAATGTTCATTCATTCAGCACTCCGTTCAACACAAAATTTCCAGTGAAAGAATACCTTTCAACAATTAAGTTGACCCTTCCTGACACACTAATTTGGTTTTGGCACTGTTGTATTGTCTTTTCAGACTCATACTTTGATTCAGAGAAGCAAATTTTCCAGTCAAATGAGTGGAATATTGAGATAGTTGTCTTTGAGAAATATTTGAACCCTAACCCTAACTAGCAAAACCCGAAGCTAGGGTTAGGGTTTTATTCCCATACAATGTAGACAGTTTTTGATGGCATGGCTGTGTTTTAGGGCTGAAAGGATACTTAGGAATGTAGTTCTTTCAATGTTTTCTCAACATTTTTTTCTGACCTATATGGCTGTATACAGTGCTCTGCCCGAAAAAGGAATGGTGTGTAAATTGATCTACAAGCAACAGTAAGAAAGAACCTTATTTAACTCTTAAACTCTTGCTTTGGGCTTTGAAATCACAGGCATATGAATACACAAAGCCAAAATGGATTAGTTGTTTCGGACTTTTAGGCAACTTAAGCCTAAACGTTCATTCATTCAGCACTCCGTTCAACACAAAATTTCCAATGAAAGAATACCTTTCAACGATTAAGTTGACCATTCCTGACACACTAATTTGGTTTTGGCACTGTTGTATTATCTTTTCAAACTCATACTTTGATTCAGAGAAGCAAATTTTCCAGTCAAATGAGTGGAATATTGAGATAGTTGTCTTTGAGAAATATTTGAACCCTAACCCGAACTAGCAAAACCCGAAGCTAGGGTTAGGGTTTTATTCCCATACAATGTAGACAGTTTTTGATGGTATGGCTGTGTTTTAGGGCTAAAAGGATACTTAGGAATGTAGTTCTTTCAATGTTTTCTCAACATTTTTTTATGACCTATATGGCTGTATACAGTGCTCTGCCCGAAAAAGGAATGGAGTCTGAATTGCTCTACAAGCAACAGTAAGAAAGAACCATATTTAACTTTTAAACTCTTGCTTTGGGCTTTTAAATCACAGGCATATGAATAGACAAAGCCAAAATGTATTAGTTGTTTCGGACTTTTAGGCAATTAAGCCTAAATGTTCATTCATTCAGCACTCCGTTCAACACAAAATTTCCAATGAAAGAATACCTTTCAACAAATAAGTTGACCCTTCCTGACACACTAATTTGGTTTTGGCACTGTTGTATTATCTTTTCAAACTCATACTTTGATTCAGAGAAGCAAATTTTCCAGTCAAATGAGTGGAATATTGAGATAGTTGTCTTTGAGAAATATTTGAACCCTAACCCGAACTAGCAAAACCCGAAGCTAGGGTTAGGGTTTTATTCCCATACAATGTAGACAGTTTTTGATGGTATGGCTGTGTTTTAGGGCTAAAAGGATACTTAGGAATGTAGTTCTTTCAATGTTTTCTCAACATTTTTTTATGACCTATATGGCTGTATACAGTGCTCTGCCCGAAAAAGGAATGGAGTCTGAATTGCTCTACAAGCAACAGTAAGAAAGAACCATATTTAACTTTTAAACTCTTGCTTTGGGCTTTTAAATCACAGGCATATAAATAGACAAAGCCAAAATGTATTAGTTGTTTCGGACTTTTAGGCAATTAAGCCTAAATGTTCATTCATTCAGCACTCCGTTCAACACAAAATTTCCAATGAAAGAATACCTTTCAACAATTAAGTTGACCCTTCCTGACACACTAATTTGGTTTTGGCACTGTTGTATTGTCTTTTCAGACTCATACTTTGATTCAGAGAAGCAAATTTTCCAGTCAAATGAGTGGAATATTGAGATAGTTGTCTTTGAGAAATATTTGAACCCTAACCCTAACTAGGAAAACCCGAACCTAGGGTTAGGGTTTTATTCCCATACAATGTAGACAGTTTTTGATGGCATGGCTGTGTTTTAGGGCTGAAAGGATACTTAGGAATGTTGTTCTTTCAATGTTTTCTCAACATTTTTTTCTGACCTATATGGCTGTATACAGTGCTCTGCCCGAAAAAGGAATGGTGTCTGAATTGATCTACAAGCAACAGTAAGAAAGAACCTTTTTTAACTTTTAAACTCTTGCTTTGGGCTTTGAAATCATAGGCATATTAATAGACAAAGCCAAAATGTATTAGTTGTTTCGGACTTTTAGGCAATTAAGCCTAAATGTTCATTAATTCAGCACTCCGTTCAACACAAAATTTCCAATGAAAGAATACCTTTCAACAATTACGTTGACCCTTCCTGACACACTAATTTGGTTTTGGCACTGTTGTATTGTCTTTTCAAACTCATACTTTGATTCAGAGAAGCAAATTTTCCAGTCAAATGAGTGGAATATTGAGATAGTTGTCTTTGAGAAATATTTGAACCCTAACCCTAACTAGGAAAACCCGAAGCTAGAGTTAGGGTTTTATTCCCATACAATGTAGACAGTTTTTGATGGCATGGCTGTGTTTTAGGGCTGAAAGGATACTTAGGAATGTTGTTCTTTCAATGTTTTCTCAACATTTTTTTCTGACCTATATGGCTGTATACAGTGCTCTGCCCGAAAAAGGAATGGTGTCTGAATTGATCTACAAGCAACAGTAAGAAAGAACCTTATTTAACTTTTAAACTCTTGCTTTGGGCTTTGAAATCACAGGCATATGAATAGACAAAGCCAAAATGTATTAGTTGTTTCGGACTTTTAGGCAACTTAAGCCTAAACGTTCATTCATTCAGCACTCCGTTCAACACAAAATTTCCAATGAAAGAATACCTTTCAACAATTAAGTTGACCCTTCCTGACACACTAATTTGGTTTTGGCACTGTTGTATTGTCTTTTCAGACTCATACTTTGATTCAGAGAAGCAAATTTTCCAGTCAAATGAGTGGAATATTGAGATAGTTGTCTTTGAGAAATATTTGAACCCTAACCCTAACTAGCAAAACCCGAAGCTAGGGTGAGGGTTTTATTCCCATACAATGTAGACAGTTTTTGATGGTATGGCTGTGTTTTAGGGCTAAAAGGATACTTAGGAATGTAGTTCTTTCAATGTTTTCTCAACATTTTTTTCTGACCTATATGGCTGTATACAGTGCTCTGCCCGAAAAAGGAATGGTGTCTGAATTGATCTACAAGCAACAGTAAGAAAGATCCATATTTAACTTTTAAACTCTTGCTTTGGGCTTTGAAATCACAGGCATATTAATAGACAAAGCCAAACTGTATTAGTTGTTTCGGACTTTTAGGCAATTAAGCCTAAATGTTCATTCATTCAGCACTCCGTTCAACACAAAATTTCCAGTGAAAGAATACCTTTCAACAATTAAGTTGACCCTTCCTGACACACTAATTTGGTTTTGGCACTGTTGTATTGTCTTTTCAGACTCATACTTTGATTCAGAGAAGCAAATTTTCCAGTCAAATGAGTGGAATATTGAGATAGTTGTCTTTGAGAAATATTTGAACCCTAACCCTAACTAGCAAAACCCGAAGCTAGGGTTAGGGTTTTATTCCCATACAATGTAGACAGTTTTTGATGGCATGGCTGTGTTTTAGGGCTGAAAGGATACTTAGGAATGTAGTTCTTTCAATGTTTTCTCAACATTTTTTTCTGACCTATATTGCTGTATACAGTGCTCTGCCCGAAAAAGGAATGGTGTCTCAATTGATCTACAAGCAACAGTAAGAAAGAACCATATTTAACTTTTAATCTCTTGCTTTGGGCTTTGAAATCACAGGCATATTAATAGACAAAGCCAAAATGTATTAGTTGTTTCGGACTTTTAGGCAACTTAAGCCTAAACGTTCATTCATTCAGCACTCCGTTCAACACAAAATTTCCAATGAAAGAATACCTTTCAACAATTAAGTTGACCATTCCTGACACACTAATTTGGTTTTGGCACTGTTGTATTGTCTTTTCAGACTCATACTTTGATTCAGAGAAGCAAATTTTCCAGTCAAATGAGTGGAATATTGAGATAGTTGTCTTTGAGAAATATTTGAACCCTAACCCTAACTAGCAAAACCCGAAGCTAGGGTTAGGGTTTTATTCCCATACAATGTAGACAGTTTTTGATGGCATGGCTGTATTTTAGGGATGAAAGGATACTTAGGAATATAGTTCTTTCAGTGTTTTCTCAACATTTATTTCTGACCTATATGGCTGTATACAGTGCTCTGCCCGAAAAAGGAATGGTGTCTGAATTGATCTACAAGCAACAGTAAGAAAGAACCTGATTTAACTTTTAAACTCTTGCTTTGGGCTTTGAAATCACAGGCATATTAATAGACAAAGCAAAAATGTATTAGTTGTTTCAGACTTTTAGGCAACTTAAGCCTAAACGTTCATTCATTCAGCACTCCGTTCAACACAAAATTTCCAATGAAAGAATACCTTTCAACAATTAAGTTGACCCTTCCTGACACACTAATTTGGTTTTGGCACTGTTGTATTGTCTTTTCAGACTCATACTTTGATTCATAGAAGCACATTTTCCAGTCAAATGAGTGGAATATTGAGATAGTTGTCTTTGAGAAATATTTGAACCCTAACCCTAACTAGCAAAACCCGAAGCTAGGGTTAGGGTTTTATTCCCATACAATGTAGACAGTTTTTGATGGTATGGCTGTGTTTTAGGGCTGAAAGGATACTTAGGAATGTTGTTCTATCAATGTTTTCTCAACATTTTTTTCTGACCTATATGGCTGTATACAGTGCTCTGCCCGAAAAAGGAATGGTGTCTGAATTAATCTACAAGCAACAGTAAGAAAGAACCTTTTTAACTTTTAAACTCTTGCTTTGGGCTTTGAAATCACAGGAATATTAATGACAAAGCCAAAATGTATTAGTTGTTTCGGACTTTTAGGCAATTAAGCCTAAATGTTCATTCATTCAGCACTCCGTTCAACACAAAATTTCCAATGAAAGAATACCTTTCAACAATTAAGTTGACCATTCCTGACACACTAATTTGGTTTTGGCACTGTTGTATTGTCTTTTCAAACTCATACTTTGATTCAGAGAAGCAAATTTTCCAGTCAAATGAGTGGAATATTGAGATAGTTGTCTTTGAGAAATATTTGAACCCTAACCCTAACTAGGAAAACCCGAAGCTAGAGTTAGGGTTTTATTCCCATACAATGTAGACAGTTTTTGATGGCATGGCTGTGTTTTAGGGCTGAAAGGATACTTAGGAATGTTGTTCTTTCAATGTTTTCTCAACATTTTTTTCTGACCTATATGGCTGTATACAGTACTGTGCCCCAAAAAGGAATGGTGTCTGAATTGATCTACAAGCAACAGTAAGAAAGAACCTGATTTAACTTTTAAACTCTTGCCATGGGCTTTGAAATCACAGGCATATTAATAGACAAAGCCAAAATGTATTAGTTGTTTCGGACTTTTAGGCAACTTAAGCCTAAACGTTCATTCATTCAGCACTCCGTTCAGCACAAAATTTCCAATGAAAGAATACCTTTCAACAATTAAGTTGACCATTCCTGACACACTAATTTGGTTTTGGCACTGTTGTATTGTCTTTTCAGACTCATACTTTGATTCAGAGAAGCAAATTTTCCAGTCAAATGAGTGGAATATTGAGATAGTTGTCTTTGAGAAATATTTGAACCCTAACCCTAACTAGGAAAACCCGAAGCTAGGGTTAGGGTTTTATTCCCATACAATGTAGACAGTTTTTGATGGCATGGCTGTATTTTAGGGCTGAAAGGATACTTAGGAATGTTGTTCTTTCAATGTTTTCTCAACATTTATTTCTGACCTATATGGCTGTATACAGTGCTCTGCCCGAAAAAGGAATGGTGTCTGAATTGATCTACAAGCAACAGTAAGAAAGAACCTGATTTAACTTTTAAACTCTTGCTTTGGGCTTTGAAATCACAGGCATATTAATAGACAAAGCCAAAATGTATTAGTTGTTTCGGACTTTTAGGCAACTTAAGCCTAAACGTTCATTCATTCAGCACTCCGTTCAGCACAAAATTTCCAATGAAAGAATACCTTTCAACAATTAAGTTGACCATTCCTGACACACTAATTTGGTTTTGGCACTGTTGTATTGTCTTTTCAGACTCATACGTTGATTCAGAGAAGCAAATTTTCCAGTCAAATGAGTGGAATATTGAGATAGTTGTCTTTGAGAAATATTTGAACCCTAACCCTAACTAGCAAAACCCGAAGCTAGGGTTAGGGTTTTATTCCCATACAATGTAGACAGTTTTTGATGGCATGGCTGTATTTTAGGGATGAAAGGATACTTAGGAATATAGTTCTTTCAGTGTTTTCTCAACATTTTTTTCTGACCTATATGGCTGTATACAGTGCTCTGCCCGAAAAAGGAATGGTGTCTCAATTGATCTACAAGCAACAGTAAGAAAGAACCATATTTAACTTTTAATCTCTTGCTTTGGGCTTTGAAATCACAGGCATATTAATAGACAAAGCCAAAATGTATTAGTTGTTTCGGACTTTTAGGCAACTTAAGCCTAAACGTTCATTCATTCAGCATTCCGTTCAACACAAAATTTCCAATGAAAGAATACCTTTCAACAATTAAGTTGACCATTCCTGACACACTAATTTGGTTTTGGCACTGTTGTATTGTCTTTTCAGACTCAAACTTTGATTCAGAGAAGCAAATTTTCCAGTCAAATGAGTGGAATATTGAGATAGTTGTCTTTGAGAAATATTTGAACCCTAACCCTAACTAGCAAAACCCGAAGCTAGGGTTAGGGTTTTATTCCCATACAATGTAGACAGTTTTTGATGGCATGGCTGTGTTTTAGGGCTGAAAGGATACTTAGGAATGTAGTTCTTTCAATGTTTTCTCAACATTTTTTTCTGACCTATATGGCTGTATACAGTGCTCTGCCCGAAAAAGGAATGGTGTCTGAATTGATCTACAAGCAACAGTAAGAAAGAAAAATATTTAACTTTTAAACTCTTGCTTTGGGCTTTGAAATCACAGGCATATTAATAGACAAAGCCAAAATGTATTAGTTGTTTCGGACTTTTAGGCAACTTAAGCCTAAACGTTCATTCATTCAGCACTCCGTTCAACACAAAATTTCCAATGAAAGAATACCTTTCAACAATTAAGTTGACCATTACTGACACACTAATTTGGTTTTGGCACTGTTGTATTGTCTTTTCAGACTCATACTTTGATTCAGAGAAGCAAATTTTCCAGTCAAATGAGTGGAATATTGAGATAGTTGTCTTTGAGAAATATTTGAACCCTAACCTAACTAGCAAAACCCGACGCTAGGGTTAGGGTTTTATTCCCATACAATATAGACAGTTTTTAATGGCATGGCTGTGTTTTAGGGCTGAAAGGATACTTAGGAATGTTGTTCTTTCAATGTTTTCTCAACATTGTTTTTCTGACCTATATGGCTGTATACAGTGCTCTGCCCGAAAAAGGAATGGTGTCTGAATTGATCTACAAGCAACAGTAAGAAAGAACCATATTTAACTTTTGAACTCTTGCTTTGGGCTTTGAAATCACAGGCATATTAATAGACAAAGCCAAAATGTATTAGTTGTTTCGGACTTTTAGGCAACTTAAGCCTAAACGTTCATTCATTCAGTACTCCGTTCAACACAAAATTTCCAATGAAAGAATACCTTTCAACAATTAAGTTGACCATTCCTGACACACTAATTTGGTTTTGGCACTGTTGTATTGTCTTTTCAGACTCATACTTTGATTCAGAGAAGCAAATTTTCCAGTCAAATGAGTGGAATATTGAGATAGTTGTCTTTGAGAAATATTTGAACCCTAACCCTAACTAGCAAAACCCGAAGCTAGGGTTAGGGTTTTATTCCCATACAATGTAGACAGTTTTTGATGGTATGGCTGTGTTTTAGGGCTAAAAGGATACTTAGGAATGTAGTTCTTTCAATGTTTTCTCAACATTTTTTTCTGACCTATATGGCTGTATACAGTGCTCTGCCCGAAAAAGGAATGGTGTCTGAATTGATCTACAAGCAACAGTAAGAAAGATCCATATTTAACTTTTAAACTCTTGCTTTGGGCTTTGAAATCACAGGGATATTAATAGACAAAGCCAAACTGTATTAGTTGTTTCGGACTTTTAGGCAATTAAGCCTAAACGTTCATTCATTCAGCACTCCGTTCAACACAAAATTTCCAGTGAAAGAATACCTTTCAACAATTAAGTTGACCCTTCCTGACACACTAATTTGGTTTTGGCACTGTTGTATTGTCTTTTCAGACTCATACTTTGATTCAGAGAAGCAAATTTTCCAGTCAAATGAGTGGAATATTGAGATAGTTGTCTTTGAGAAATATTTGAACCCTAACCCTAACTAGCAAAACCCGAAGCTAGGGTTAGGGTTTTATTCCCATACAATGTAGACAGTTTTTGATGGCATGGCTGTGTTTTAGGGCTGAAAGGATACTTAGGAATGTAGTTCTTTCAATGTTTTCTCAACATTTTTTTCTGACCTATATGGCTGTATACAGTGCTCTGCCCGAAAAAGGAATGGTGTCTGAATTGATCTACAAGCAACAGTAAGAAAGATCCATATTTAACTTTTAAACTCTTGCTTTGGGCTTTGAAATCACAGGGATATTAATAGACAAAGCCAAACTGTATTAGTTGTTTCGGACTTTTAGGCAACTTAAGCCTAAACGTTCATTCATTCAGCACTCCGTTCAACACAATTTCCAATGAAAGAATACCTTTCAACGATTAAGTTGACCATTCCTGACACACTAATTTGGTTTTGGCACTGTTGTATTATCTTTTCAAACTCATACTTTGATTCAGAGAAGCAAATTTTCCAGTCAAATGAGTGGAATATTGAGATAGTTGTCTTTGAGAAATATTTGAACCCTAACCCTAACTAGCAAAACCCGAAGCTAGGGTTAGGGTTTTATTCCCATACAATGTAGACAGTTTTTGATGGCATGGCTGTGTTTTAGGGCTGAAAGGATACTTAGGAATGTAGTTCTTTCAATGTTTTCTCAACATTTTTTTCTGACCTATATGGCTGTATACAGTGCTCTGCCCGAAAAAGTAATGGTGTGTAAATTGATCTACAAGCAACAGTAAGAAAGAACCTTATTTAACTCTTAAACTCTTGCTTTGGGCTTTTAAATCACAGGCATATGAATAGACAAAGCCAAAATGTATTAGTTGTTTCGGACTTTTAGGCAATTAAGCCTAAACGTTCATTCATTCAGCACTCCGTTCAACACAAAATTTCCAATGAAAGAATACCTTTCAACGATTAAGTTGACCCTTCCTGACACACTAATTTGGTTTTGGCACTGTTGTATTATCTTTTCAAACTCATACTTTGATTCAGAGAAGCAAATTTTCCAGTCAAATGAGTGGAATATTGAGATAGTTGTCTTTGAGAAATATTTGAACCCTAACCCGAACTAGCAAAACCCGAAGCTAGGGTTAGGGTTTTATTCCCATACAATGTAGACAGTTTTTGATGGTATGGCTGTGTTTTAGGGCTAAAAGGATACTTAGGAATGTAGTTCTTTCAATGTTTTCTCAACATTTTTTTATGACCTATATGGCTGTATACAGTGCTCTGCCCGAAAAAGGAATGGAGTCTGAATTGCTCTACAAGCAACAGTAAGAAAGAACCATATTTAACTTTTAAACTCTTGCTTTGGGCTTTTAAATCACAGGCATATAAATAGACAAAGCCAAAATGTATTAGTTGTTTCGGACTTTTAGGCAATTAAGCCTAAATGTTCATTCATTCAGCACTCCGTTCAACACAAAATTTCCAATGAAAGAATACCTTTCAACAATTAAGTTGACCCTTCCTGACACACTAATTTGGTTTTGGCACTGTTGTATTATCTTTTCAGACTCATACTTTGATTCAGAGAAGCAAATTTTCCAGTCAAATGAGTGGAATATTGAGATAGTTGTCTTTGAGAAATATTTGAACCCTAACCCGAACTAGCAAAACCCGAAGCTAGGGTTAGGGTTTTATTCCCATACAATGTAGACAGTTTTTGATGGCATGGCTGTGTTTTAGGGCTGAAAGGATACTTAGGAATGTAGTTCTTTCAATGTTTTCTCAACATTTTTTTATGACCTATATGGCTGTATACAGTGCTCTGCCCGAAAAAGGAATGGAGTCTGAATTGCTCTACAAGCAACAGTAAGAAAGAACCATATTTAACTTTTAAACTCTTGCTTTGGGCTTTTAAATCACAGGCATATAAATAGACAAAGCCAAAATGTATTAGTTGTTTCGGACTTTTAGGCAATTAAGCCTAAATGTTCATTCATTCAGCACTCCGTTCAACACAAAATTTCCAATGAAAGAATACCTTTCAACAATTAAGTTGACCCTTCCTGACACACTAATTTGGTTTTGGCACTGTTGTATTGTCTTTTCAGACTCATACTTTGATTCAGAGAAGCAAATTTTCCAGTCAAATGAGTGGAATATTGAGATAGTTGTCTTTGAGAAATATTTGAACCCTAACCCTAACTAGCAAAACCCGAAGCTAGGGTTAGGGTTTTATTCCCATACAATGTAGACAGTTTTTGATGGCATGGCTGTGTTTTAGGGCTGAAAGGATACTTAGGAATGTTGTTCTTTCAATGTTTTCTCAACATTTTTTTCTGACCTATATGGCTGTATACAGTGCTCTGCCCCAAAAAGGAATGGTGTCTGAATTGATCTACAAGCAACAGTAAGAAAGAACCTTTTTTAACTTTTAAACTCTTGCTTTGGGCTTTGAAATCATAGGCATATTAATAGACAAAGCCAAAATGTATTAGTTGTTTCGGACTTTTAGGCAATTAAGCCTAAATGTTCATTCATTCAGCACTCCGTTCAACACAAAATTTCCAATGAAAGAATACCTTTCAACAATTACGTTGACCCTTCCTGACACACTAATTTGGTTTTGGCACTGTTGTATTGTCTTTTCAAACTCATACTTTGATTCAGAGAAGCAAATTTTCCAGTCAAATGAGTGGAATATTGAGATAGTTGTCTTTGAGAAATATTTGAACCCTAACCCTAACTAGGAAAACCCGAAGCTAGGGTTAGGGTTTTATTCCCATACAATGTAGACAGTTTTTGATGGCATGGCTGTGTTTTAGGGCTGAAAGGATACTTAGGAATGTTGTTCTTTCAATGTTTTCTCAACATTTTTTTCTGACCTATATGGCTGTATACAGTACTCTGCCCCAAAAAGGAATGGTGTCTGAATTGATCTACAAGCAACAGTAAGAAAGAACCTGATTTAACTTTTAAACTCTTGCCATGGGCTTTGAAATCACAGGCATATTAATAGACAAAGCCAAAATGTATTAGTTGTTTCGGACTTTTAGGCAACTTAAGCCTAAACTTTCATTCATTCAGCACTCCGTTCAGCACAAAATTTCCAATGAAAGAATACCTTTCAACAATTAAGTTGACCATTCCTGACACACTAATTTGGTTTTGGCACTGTTGTATTGTCTTTTCAGACTCATACTTTGATTCAGAGAAGCAAATTTTCCAGTCAAATGAGTGGAATATTGAGATAGTTGTCTTTGAGAAATATTTGAACCCTAACCCTAACTAGCAAAACCCGAAGCTAGGGTTAGGGTTTTATTCCCATACAATGTAGACAGTTTTTGATGGTATGGCTGTGTTTTAGGGCTAAAAGGATACTTAGGAATGTAGTTCTTTCAATGTTTTCTCAACATTTTTTTTCTGACCTATATGGTTGTATACAGTGCTCTGCCCGAAAAAGGAATGGTGTCTCAATTGATCTACAAGCAACAGTAAGAAAGAACCTTATTTAACTTTTAAACTCTTGCTTTGGGCTTTGAAAACACAGGCATATGAATAGACAAAGCCAAAATGTATTAGTTGTTTCGGACTTTTAGGCAACTTAAGCCTAAACGTTCATTCATTCAGCACTCCGTTCAACACAAAATTTCCAATGAAAGAATACCTTTCAACAATTAAGTTGACCCTTCCTGACACACTAATTTGGTTTTGGCACTGTTGTATTGTCTTTTCAAACTCATACTTTGATTCATAGAAGCACATTTTCCAGTCAAATGAGTGGAATATTGAGATAGTTGTCTTTGAGAAATATTTGAACCCTAACCCTAACTAGCAAAACCCGAAGCTAGGGTTAGGGTTTTATTCCCATACAATGTAGACAGTTTTTGATGGTATGGCTGTGTTTTAGGGCTAAAAGGATACTTAGGAATGTAGTTCTTTCAATGTTTTCTCAACATTTTTTTTCTGACCTATATGGTTGTATACAGTGCTCTGCCCGAAAAAGGAATGGTGTCTCAATTGATCTACAAGCAACAGTAAGAAAGAACCTGATTTAACTTTTAAACTCTTGCTTTGGGCTTTGAAATCACAGGCATATTAATAGACAAAGCCAAAATGTATTAGTTGTTTCGGACTTTTAGGCAATTAAGCCTAAATGTTCATTCATTCAGCACTCCGTTCAACACAAAATTTCCAATGAAAGAATACCTTTCAACAATTACGTTGACCATTCCTGACACACTAATTTGGTTTTGGCACTGTTGTAATGTCTTTTCAGACTCATACTTTGATTCAGAGAAGCAAATTTTCCAGTCAAATGAGTGGAATATTGAGATAGTTGTCTTTGAGAAATATTTGAACCCTAACCCGAACTAGCAAAACCCGAAGCTAGGGTTAGGGTTTTATTCCCATACAATGTAGACAGTTTTTGATGGTATGGCTGTGTTTTAGGGCTAAAAGGATACTTAGGAATGTTGTTCTTTCAATGTTTTCTCAACATTTTTTTCTGACCTATATGGCTGTATACAGTGCTCTGCCCGAAAAAGGAATGGTGTCTCAATTGATCTACAAGCAACAGTAAGAAAGAACCTGATTTAACTTTTAAACTCTTGCTTTGGGCTTTGAAATCACAGGCATATTAATAGACAAAGCCAAAATGTATTAGTTGTTTCGGACTTTTAGGCAACTTAAGCCTAAACGTTCATTCATTCAGCACTCCGTTCAACACAAAATTTCCAATGAAAGAATACCTTTCAACAATTAAGTTGACCATTCCTGACACACTAATTTGGTTTTGGCACTGTTGTATTGTCTTTTCAGACTCATACTTTGATTCAGAGAAGCAAATTTTCCAGTCAAATGAGTGGAATATTGAGATAGTTGTCTTTGAGAAATATTTGAACCCTAACTAGCAAAACCCGAAGCTAGGGTTAGGGTTTTATTCCCATACAATGTAGACAGTTTTTGATGGCATGGCTGTATTTTAGGGATGAAAGGATACTTAGGAATATAGTTCTTTCAGTGTTTTCTCAACATTTTTTTCTGACCTATATGGCTGTATACAGTGCTCTGCCTGAAAAAGGAATGGTGTCTGAATTGATCTACAAGCAACAGTAAGAAAGAACCTTATTTAACTTTTAAACTCTTGCTTTGGGCTTTGAAAACACAGGCATATGAATAGACAAAGCCAAAATGTATTAGTTGTTTCGGACTTTTAGGCAACTTAAGCCTAAACGTTCATTCATTCAGCACTCCGTTCAACACAAAATTTCCAATGAAAGAATACCTTTCAACAATTAAGTTGACCCTTCCTGACACACTAATTTGGTTTTGGCACTGTTGTATTGTCTTTTCAAACTCATACTTTGATTCAGAGAAGCAAATTTTCCAGTCAAATGAGTGGAATATTGAGATAGTTGTCTTTGAGAAATATTTGAACCCTAACCCTAACTAGCAAAACCCGAAGCTAGGGTTAGGGTTTTATTCCCATACAATGTAGACAGTTTTTGATGGTATGGCTGTGTTTTAGGGCTAAAAGGATACTTAGGAATGTAGTTCTTTCAATGTTTTCTCAACATTTTTTTCTGACCTATATGGCTGTATACAGTGCTCTGCCCAAAAAAGGAATGGTGTCTCAATTGATCTACAAGCAACAGTAAGAAAGAACCTGATTTAAATTTTAAACTCTTGCTTTGGGCTTTGAAATCACAGGCATATTAATAGACAAAGCCAAAATGTATTAGTTGTTTCGGACTTTTAAGCAACTTAAGCCTAAACGTTCATTCATTCAGCACTTCGTTCAACACAAAATTTCCAATGAAAGAATACCTTTCAACAATTAAGTTGACCATTCCTGACACACTAATTTGGTTTTGGCACTGTTGTATTGTCTTTTCAGACTCATACTTTGATTCAGAGAAGCAAATTTTCCAGTCAAATGAGTGGAATATTGAGATAGTTGTCTTTGAGAAATATTTGAACCCTAACCCTAACTAGCAAAACCCGAAGCTAGGGTTAGGGTTTTATTCCCATACAATGTAGACAGTTTTTGATGGCATGGCTGTATTTTAGGGATAAAAGGATACTTAGGAATATAGTTCTTTCAGTGTTTTCTCAACATTTTTTTCTGACCTATATGGCTGTATACAGTGCTCTGCCTGAAAAAGGAATGGTGTCTGAATTGATCTACAAGCAACAGTAAGAAAGAACCTTATTTAACTTTTAAACTCTTGCTTTGGGCTTTGAAAACACAGGCATATGAATAGACAAAGCCAAAATGTATTAGTTGTTTCGGACTTTTAGGCAACTTAAGGCTAAACGTTCATTCATTCAGCACTCCGTTCAACACAAAATTTCCAATGAAAGAATACCTTTCAACAATTAAGTTGACCCTTCCTGACACACTAATTTGGTTTTGGCACTGTTGTATTGTCTTTTCAAACTCATACTTTGATTCATAGAAGCACATTTTCCAGTCAAATGAGTGGAATATTGAGATAGTTGTCTTTGAGAAATATTTGAACCCTAACCCTAACTAGCAAAACCCGAAGCTAGGGTTAGGGTTTTATTCCCATACAATGTAGACAGTTTTTGATGGTATGGCTGTGTTTTAGGGCTAAAAGGATACTTAGGAATGTAGTTCTTTCAATGTTTTCTCAACATTTTTTTCTGACCTATATGGCTGTATACAGTGCTCTGCCCGAAAAAGGAATGGTGTCTCAATTGATCTACAAGCAACAGTAAGAAAGAACCTGATTTAACTTTTAAACTCTTGCTTTGGGCTTTGAAATCACAGGCATATTAATAGACAAAGCAAAAATGTATTAGTTGTTTCAGACTTTTAGGCAACTTAAGCCTAAACGTTCATTCATTCAGCACTCCGTTCAACACAAAATTTCCAATGAAAGAATACCTTTCAACAATTAAGTTGACCATTCCTGACACACTAATTTGGTTTTGGCACTGTTGTATTGTCTTTTCAGACTCATACTTTGATTCAGAGAAGCAAATTTTCCAGTCAAATGAGTGGAATATTGAGATAGTTGTCTTTGAGAAATATTTGAACCCTAACCCTAACTAGCAAAACCCGAAGCTAGGGTTAGGGTTTTATTCCCATACAATGTAGACAGTTTTTGATGGCATGGCTGTGTTTTAGGGCTGAAAGGATACTTAGGAATGTTGTTCTTTCAATGTTTTCTCAACATTTTTTTCTGACCTATATGGCTGTATACAGTGCTCTGCCCGAAAAAGGAATGGTGTCTGAATTGATCTACAAGCAACAGTAAGAAAGAACCTTTTTTAACTTTTAAACTCTTGCTTTGGGCTTTGAAATCACAGGCATATTAATGACAAAGCCAAAATGTATTAGTTGTTTCGGACTTTTAGGCAATTAAGCCTAAATGTTCATTCATTCAGCACTCCGTTCAACACAAAATTTCCAATGAAAGAATACCTTTCAACAATTACGTTGACCCTTCCTGACACACTAATTTGGTTTTGGCACTGTTTTATTGTCTTTTCAAACTCATACTTTGATTCAGAGAAGCAAATTTTCCAGTCAAATGAGTGGAATATTGAGATAGTTGTCTTTGAGAAATATTTGAACCCTAACCCTAACTAGCAAAACCCGAAGCTAGGGTTTGGGATTTATTCCCATACAATGTAGACAGTTTTTGATGGCATGGCTGTGTTTTAGGGCTGAAAGGATTCTTAGGAATGTTGTTCTATCAATGTTTTCTCAACATTTTTTTCTGACCTATATGGCTGTATACAGTGCTCTGCCCGAAAAAGGAATGGTGTCTGAATTAATCTACAAGCAACAGTAAGAAAGAACCATATTTAACTTTTAATCTCTTGCTTTGGGCTTTGAAATCACAGGCATATTAATAGACAAAGCCAAAATGTATTAGTTGTTTCGGACGTTTAGGCAATTAAGCCTAAATGTTCATTCATTCAGCACTCCGTTCAACACAAAATTTCCAATGAAAGAATACCTTTCAACAATTACGTTGACCATTCCTGACACACTAATTTGGTTTTGGCACTGTTGTTATGTCTTTTCAGACTCATACTTTGATTCAGAGAAGCAAATTTTCCAGTCAAATGAGTGGAATATTGAGATAGTTGTCTTTGAGAAATATTTGAACCCTAACCCGAACTAGCAAAACCCGAAGCTAGGGTTAGGGTTTTATTCCCATACAATGTAGACAGTTTTTGATGGCATGGCTGTGTTTTAGGGCTGAAAGGATACTTAGGAATGTTGTTCTTTCAATGTTTTCTCAACATTTGTTTCTGACCTATATGGCTGTATACAGTGCTCTGCCCGAAAAAGGAATGGTGTCTGAATTGATCTACAAGCAACAGTAAGAAAGAACCTTTTTTAACTTTTAAACTCTTGCTTTGGGCTTTGAAGTCAAAGGCATATTAATAGACAAAGCCAAAATGTATTAGTTGTTTCGGACTTTTAAGCAACTTAAGCCTAAACGTTCATTCATTCAGCACTCCGTTCAACACAAAATTTCCAATGAAAGAATACCTTTCAACAATTAAGTTGACCCTTCCTGACACACTAATTTGGTTTTGGCACTGTTGTATTGTCTTTTCAAACTCATACTTTGATTCAGAGAAGCAAATTTTCCAGTCAAATGAGTGGAATATTGAGATAGTTGTCTTTGAGAAATATTTGAACCCTAACCCTAACTAGCAAAACCCGAAGCTAGGGTTAGGGTTTTATTCCCATACAATGTAGACAGTTTTTGATGGCATGGCTGTATTTTAGGGATGAAAGGATACTTAGGAATATAGTTCTTTCAGTGTTTTCTCAACATTTTTTTCTGACCTATATGGCTGTATACAGTGCTCTGCCCGAAAAAGGAATGGTGTCTGAATTGATCTACAAGCAACAGTAAGAAAGAACCTTATTTAACTTTTAAACTCTTGCTTTGGGCTTTGAAATCACAGGCATATGAATAGACAAAGCCAAAATGTATTAGTTGTTTCGGACTTTTAGGCAACTTAAGCCTAAACGTTCATTCATTCAGCACTCCGTTCAACACAAAATTTCCAATGAAAGAATACCTTTCAACAATTAAGTTGACCCTTCCTGACACACTAATTTGGTTTTGGCACTGTTGTATTGTCTTTTCAAACTCATACTTTGATTCATAGAAGCAAATTTTCCAGTCAAATGAGTGGAATATTGAGATAGTTGTCTTTGAGAAATATTTGAACCCTAACCCTGACTAGCAAAACCCGAAGCTAGGGTTAGGGTTTTATTCCCATACAATGTAGACAGTTTTTGATGGCATGGCTGTGTTTTAGGGCTGAAAGGGTACTTAGGAACGTTGTTCTTTCAATGATTTCTCAACATTTTTTTCTGACCTATATGGCTGTATACAGTGCTCTGCCCGAAAAAGGAATGGTGTCTGAATTGATCTACAAGCAAAAGTAAGAAAGAACCTGATTTAACCTTTAAACTCTTGCTTTGGGCTTTGAAATCA